>NW_009197337.1:0-3429 GCF_000690835.1 Fulmarus glacialis | reverse complement strand
CCGTGCAGGGCGGCAGCGCCCCCCACGGTGGGGACCAGCCCCGGCGGGCGCTGGCCCCGTGTGTGGCACCGGTGCCCATGGGGCAGGCGTTCGCATCGGGGCTCAGCCTCTGCCAGGGCTGGGCGGTGCCCTGCCTGCGCAGGGACGGAGACGGCCGGACCCGCGGCCTTCGGGTCATGCAGCTGAGTGCGCCGATGGCATTTTTACACTGCAGCTGGCATTGCTGTTACCAAACACCAACTATTAAAACACGAGCAGGATTAGGAAGAAGGGGGAGAAAAGAACTCAAATACCCCAGGCCAGAGGGCGGCTGTGAAGCCTTTGTGGTAGCTCTGTTCTAAGCCTGGCCGGTTTATGCCCACCAGAAAAGCTTTTTGCTTTGAGTCTGCTGGGGGCATTGCACTGCTGCTCTGCAGTTTGTGCTCTGCGTATCTCCTCCGATGTTTGTAATGAGGCCAAGGGACGTGTGAAATAGCGTTTATGTCATTAGCCATGGCTCTCATTGATTTGTATCAAAATAGCTGTTTTAAATGTAATTACCACTAATTTGTGAAAATGCACTATTAGATATGTAAATTCATTGGCTAATGGATGCACGTGGCAGATTACAGTGAATGGGATGACGTGGGACAACGAAATCGGAACCATTTCTCAGCTTGCTAAGCAGGTTCCCGCAGGCTGGGTTTTGGTATCTGGACACGCTGGGGGTCTCCCAGGCGCCTTTCCCCCAGCACTACACGCAAGGTGCAGGCCACATGGGACCTGCAGCTTTCTTTCCAGGCAAAGCTGCATGTCTTGCATTTCCCAGTGCATTAGGGGTGGTGTGGGAATTTCTGCAGGAGTCCAGGAAGACAAAGGGGATGGCTCTTAGAATTATACAAGGATCAAAAAAAAAAATCATGGAATCATTCATCAGGATTGCTGTAGTTCTTGACCACATAGTCAATGATTTATTTAATCTTAATATATTCCATAAAGAGTCCCCATATTTCCATAAATATGTCATATCTACCTAATACATAGTAATGAACCTGCTCCAAGGGTAAATAAATAAGATCTAAGCTCAGCAAGCCAATGTTTATCAAAGGGAGATATACAGATATTGAGTCCTTTAAAGTACCATTCTTCACAGCAATCACAACCAAGTTAGGCAATTTATAACATGTCAAGTCAATTAGAAATCCCAGTGGGCTCAGTGTGAGCCCAAGTGTGGAGGGGGCGGCTCTGATGAAGCGGGTATGTCCGTGCGTATGCAAGCGGGTGCAAGCACGTTGGTGCACGGCTCTTGCACAGATGGGCACGATGCAGCGCTTCAAACCCTGCGGGGCAGCACCGCCGGCGCCGCTCCTCCACGAACACTGCAGAGCTATTGGGGAATTCTTTCTAAAAGATTGTTCTGTTTACATAGCTGTTTTCATGTAGGTATTTCATAAGGGGAAATTTTAGGTTTCCTATATAAAAGGATTTGCTAATTTTTGTTTTGAGAATTGTTTATTATGAAAAATTGAAATATTTCAAACGGAAAATTTTACTTGGACTGTCTTAATTTTTCTTATTCCATTATTTCTTGGAATTATATGTAGCAGTGCATAACATGATGTAATATACTAGTCTAAGAATTTTTATACAAATACATTGAAAATGCCTAAAAATATGGTTGCAAAGGGAAATAAATTATTTGTTTATAGGTTGCACCTTTTAAATTTTATTTTCTAGAGCAAAGTATTTCCTGTCTGTGTTGTAATTAGTTTGACAAAGTCAATAATAATAGAATATTCTGATTATGTCAATATGACATGTAATATTATGCACTTCTACTACTGTTATGCATATTATGACATGACTTGACATGATATGACAGGTCACATTATGCGCTACTACTGATGTCATAAAATAATGTAAAGGTAATGAAAACAAGTTTTGAAATGAAAAATTTTTAAATGAATTAATGACTTTTCCTAAGAGAAATTCCCAAGCAAATCTCTTCCATTTCCATTTAAAAAAAAGTTTGTTTCATTTTCACCCAGAAGGCAAATGGCTTCTGAAGAGTTAATGTTTCCCGTGAGGATGGAGCCCTGGGTTTTGATCAGCTCATGAACCCACAGCTTGCTCCTCCGCGTCGAGCTCACTCATCTCTGCATCCGTGAGCCCTGCACGTGGTGGCACGTCCATGCTTCTGCGTGTGCACCGTGTTCGCGTGCGATGCTCTGGGCTCCCACAAGCGGGAGGGCCGGATGGTGTGTGCTAACGCGTCCGTGTTGCGGGAGAGCAGCGGGGCATTTTGAGCAGGAAAATGTCAGTCCTGCTAGTCCCAATGCAACAGATGTGAAAAAGATTCACAGTGTGTGTAAAAGCGCAATGAAAGAAAATACCAATTTTTTGCTTTATAAATTAAAGCATCTCATCCTTTCAGTCACAGGGGCTGAGGTGTTAGAGGACAAGCAGGTGTGTGGCCTCCGTCTCTTTGGGGGTGCGGTACCCCGCTCTTTGGGGGCCTCTGCCTGGTGCCTCTCACCTCTGCTGCCGCCTGCTCCAGGCATTCGCGGAGGAGGTGGGTTACTCCACTTTTCCCCATGTAAAACATTTTGTTCTTCATCCTCTGCTTTGCTGCCTGCTCGTTGCTTTGCTCACCCACAATAGTCAGGTTTTGTGTTGGCTTTTAAAACTTCCCAGGAGGCGCAGGTGGAGAGCACAGAAAACCCTGGAGAATGGGGACGTGTCCTGGCAGACACAGGCGATGAAGACGCTGGCTGACACCAGACTGGCACGTTTTACTTGTGAGCTTCTCATGTGAAGTATACAGCATGCTGATCTTAATTTATATTAATTTTTACAGGGATACAATGATAATTCTCACTTCCCGGAGACACAAAACAGTTTGGAAAACATTTATAACAGGTCACTGGCAAGCTGGATGCTTATTAGCCTGAGTCTGTCCTGTGCTTGTGTCCAGTGTAGCTGCAAAGGTGTAGATTCCCTGTGCAAATCATTAAGAAAAAATGGCACTTGCTGGCAGGCAGGTAGGAGTTTCAGTGGCCTGGAGACTAAAGCAGGAATCAAAGGTGGGCACCAGGAACTGTAGGCTGCGCTCGATGTTCTCCTGCCTGTGAACCAGTCAGATAACACAACGGCTGGGATTCAGATTCATTTTTAATGAAATACTTTTTGCAACAATCCTACAGCAGCCCCAAATGGTGGCAGATAAGAGGACTGCCAGGTGGAAGATCTCCTCCTGCCTCAGCTGCTTCATGAACTCCTCTGTAAGGGAAGCCCCCAGCGATGGCCGTGAGGCGCAGCGGCGGTGGGGAGGGACGCAGGCGGGAGGGGGTGAGGGCTGGTGGCCGGCGGTGGCCGCAGAGGAGCAGTGTCAGTGCTGGCGAGTGCCATGAGGATAAGGGTGGCAGAGGGAGGAAGGGTGAGTGTGTGACC
>NW_009197336.1:0-17963 GCF_000690835.1 Fulmarus glacialis | reverse complement strand
GTCCTGCCCCGGGTCCTGCCCGCCGGCAGCCGCCGTCCCCCCAGGTTGCCCGATCCTCCCTCGGCAGCAGCGGTCAGCCCGGCTTCACAGGCCCCTGGCACCGGCGTGGTAAGTGGCGGAGGTGTGAGCGTATCTACATTTTTAAAAATCCAATTTAATTTAATACACATTAATCTATTACTCAAGCAGTACATGGTAACAATGTACCACTTAACTAATTAATTTATAATCATCCTTGGGAAAAAAAGCCAGAACAAGATGTTCTTTTTTTACAGACGAAGAACTGTTGAGGCTATGTTGTGCATTACAATGCAAGGCTCCAACTTCACCTTCCTAGAAATTTTTTTTAAGGTGCTTGGGTATAGCAAAACACAGAAGGCATATGAGAAATATGTAGTAGAAGGGAGAGCTAGACCCTCATTTGAATAGAGAGAAATTTTAACAAGGATTCCTTCTTTATACTCTCACCTTTTGCTGCACAAAAGACACAAGAAAAGAAGGAGAAGGTTTCATCTTCCCCTCTCTTCAGGGATTTATATTTAGGTGTGTCCTGTAACTTATATAAATTCAGAGCTGCAGACTAGAAAGCCAAAAATTAGCAAGGATTTTGACCAAGAGATTGAGAGGTGATTAAAAGTCATGGAAGAAAGACTCATTTCTCAGTAAGAATAACAAAGTCACATGGATGATGGATCATAATAACTTCATAATCTGACCCACATGCAGTAAATATGGTGATGACTGTCGTTTTGAATAAGTGAGATAGATTGATGTTGATTATTAATCCATTTCTTGGCCAGTCTGATTGTTTCTGAGCCAGATCCTCCACTGTTTAGTATTTTTCTGAAGTATCTTAATAGTACCTTTCACTGACAGTCCCTTCCTTTTTAACCAGTCACTTTTCATACTCTGTGTTGCCTTAACTTATTTGAGGGATTGCCTTCATGAGTTGGTCTCCTTCTAGTATTCTCATAGCTGGACACTTGGTCTTCTTTTAGCATATAGTGTAACATCAGTGTTACTACAGACACATGTTAATATATAGTTCTGTATTACATTTACTTGCTCTGAAAAAAAATTCTGTTTTTCCTTAATTCCCGTGTCTTTCAACTGATGGTGATTCACATGAGTGCACGCTCAGTGAAAAAAGTGAAATATGCTATGAAAATAAGTACCTAGTATTCAGTCCTTGTGTCTAAAATGGCAGGTATCTGTATACTAGACACAGAATAGATAAAGAAATATATTTGCATAATAGAAATTCAGAAGCTAGCTTGGCTAAGTGTGTCATTGATAGCTTTATGTGAGGTTCCCATAGGGACATGTGTTTAACATTTGCAGTAGGATAATATACATAACATATTTCACAAGAAAAAAAAAGCTTTTTGGAGAGCAACAGAATGTCCAAGCCTGGTTTTCTATGAATGTGTCCAACCTTTAATGCTTTTTCAACTCTGTGCCTGTTGCCCCTGAGTGACACTCAGCCTTTGCTATAGCATACCTCTTCAGCTGGGCAAATAGTTGTAGACACTGTCATTGAGGGCGAACTACATGTGTGAACTGGCTAGTGACTTGCTGCTCTCAAAATAAATGGCTAAATTATAAGTCCCTTTTTCTCAGCGGTAGGTACTAATTTGTGCCTGCCTTCACTAAGCACTCGCTAGTTTTCCTGAAACTTCTGGGAATTTAAAATCTTTTAAATCTCCAGCTAGGTCAGCATAAAGATTACTTCACACTAATAGCTATATTAAAGTAATATTGCCCTGTTTTCAATTGTTCTACTTTCTGTTAGTAATAAATTCACAACATGCTACATACCATGAAATAAAAAGATACCTTTCCTGGTATAAATGAAACTCTAAGCAAATTTTATTACATTTAGATATACTTTATTTCTCTTTTTGAACATCCACCCTTCTACCAAGCATGTCTTCAAAATTCTTTCCCTTTGTTGAAATAAAAAATTTTGTAAAATCAGAAAGTCGCGCCATTCATTTAACGTAACTGACATGGTCATGAAACCCAGGTCTTTTATTTATACTTGGGATAATGCAGAGGTAATGAAAGCAGAATTGAACCTAAGAGGGTTTTTGTTTCAATTATAAAACAATGTGGGTAAGAGACTTGGATTTGACAGCAATAGAAGAAAGGGAATATTGTGTTCATGCCTTCAATCAGCGTTATTAGATCCTTAAAGGGAAAATTATGTGAAAGACAGAGGAAGAAAACAACAAACTAAGCAAGATCCCAATTTCAGTATAATTTGGAGAAAATAACTGATTTACGTTGGTCGTCTTGCCAGGGTGAATGACTCAAGGCTTCCAAACAAGAAATGGAAACCAGAAGGATAGCGAAAGCCTGAAAGAACAAATTGAGAAGATATGATTGACTGTAATGTTTCAAAATCAACTGCTGCAAAGATGAGTTTGGGCTGTTGCCCAGAATACAATTGAATGGTGATGTTCATTTAGACCCTTAATGCTGAAACAAAATAAGATGTAGCTGTGTTTCTGTTAGAGATTTACATGTTCTTTCCAGTGTGTCTAGCTAGGGATATGACGTCACGTCCTCTCTCTGCTATCACACATTGCAGTGATTGCTGCTGCTGTTCCATAATTTTTGTGAACACCAGTTTTCTGAAGGAAGGCCTGAATCCAGGTGATAATATCTTTCAAATGTGAAATGTCATCACTGTTCACTAATTGACTTCAAAAAAATTTATACACTGTGTGCAAGTAGGCTAACTCAGTGTTACTGACCAAGGAAAAGGAGAAGTATAAGATCGTTGTGTGTCCGTGTACTTTCTGACTGATAAAGCCATTCAAGTTATCATCATGCTAGTTTTTCAAAATTAAGTAAATAGCTCATTCTGCAAAGATTTCAAATAATTGTATCTTTAAGGGGCATGATTTGTAAAACGTTATTTGGAAAAGTTGGGGGCAGTTGCTTGTCCTCCACCTCAGGCACAGAAGGTTCTAAAAGAGACTGTGCTTTATGCAAAAAATTAGTCAGTTGACAATAGGCAGTGATGAGATGGGATTGTCTTCTACTTCCTCCTTTCCTTTATTCTTTTCATCTCACTGGCTGTGCTTCCTATCCTTTTTTTCTGTTTCTATTTCAAATGAGGAAGGAAAAAAAAAACCCTAAACCACAGTTCATAATTAAATACTGAGCTAGTTCTTACCATGTTTACTGAATTACATATTGCATATATGGATGTATATCCTCAAAGTTTTCTAAACTTAATGTGTTCCATAGGAATAGACCTTAACTCCTTCCTGTCTGTTTTTCATGATGAGATTTGCCTCCACAGAGGAAAGGAGGAGTAAAGTAGTGAAACCCAGTTACAGATCCCTTAAAATTTTAGGGATTTGTAGAGCCATGAATATAGTTGCTGAGCTCTGCGGATTCTCCTGGTTCAGAGTAGAGATTCCTCCAGCAGAAAATCTTCAGTCTTGACCTTACAGCTGCAATAAGCAGATCAGCTTGACATGACATGCACAGTGATATCTTTGCACCAATATTTTTGCCACAGGGTGGCTGACCTGGTAAAGAGGATTTTAAACCAGGAACCACAAGGGAGGGAGAGAGTTACCGCAGCTCTGAGGGAGCAAAGCACCTGGGGTGATGTGAACAACGAGGAACACAAAATGAACAAAACAGGGCTTAAGTGGCATCACCTCAAGCATTTGCATGTAAGCAAGGAAGTCTCTCCGAAGTGCCTGCACATTAAGTCACGCAGCATGGGGCATAAACACAAGGATCTGTGTGCAGCTGCAGGGGTAGCATCTTGTTGGGATCCCAGAGATGCAGTGGATGGCTTGCATGACTGGAGTGCTGCAGTGGAGGGATACAGACTCTTTAGGAAGGACTTGCTGGGAAGACAAGGAGGGGGAGTTGCCCTTTATGGGAGAGAGCAGCTGGAGTGCATGGAGCTCTGCCTGAGGGTGAATGAGAGCTTATGGATAAGAATTAAAGAGCAGAACAATACTGGTGACTTTGTAGTGGGTGTTTACTATGGGCTGCCTGACCAGGAAGAACAAGTGGATGAGGCCCTCTACAGACAACTAGAAGCAGCCATGCGTTTGCAGACCCTGATCGTCATGGGGACTTCAACCACCTTGATACCTCCTGGAAGGACAACATAGCAGGGCATAAGGAATCCAGGAGGTTACTGGAGAGCATTAATGATAACTTCTTGACAAAAGTGAAAGAGGAGCCAATGAGGAGAGGTGCTCTGCTGGACCTCATACTCACAAATGAGGAAGGCCTTGGGGATGTGAAGGTCAAAGGGAGCCTTGGTGGTTGTGACTGTGAGATGGTGCAGTTCAGGATCCTGAGAGGAGGGAGCAAGGCAAAAAGCAAGATCACAACCCTGGTCTTCAGGAGAACAGACCATGACCTCTTCAGGAATCTGCTTGGAAAAGTCCCATAGTATAAGACTCTGGAGGGAAGAGGGGTCCAGGAAAGCCAGATAGTATTCAAGAATCACCTCCACTCAAGAGAAGTCCATCCCAATAGGCAGGAAGTCAGGCAAAAATGCCAAGAGGCCTGTGTGGTTGAGCAAGGAGCTCCTGACAAAACTCAAACATAAAAAGGGAGAGTACAGAAGGTGGAAGCAGGGACAGTTAACGTGGGAGGAGTATAGAGACAGTCTGAGCATGCAGAGACATATTTAGGAAAGCCAAAGCCCATCTGGAGTTGAACTTGGTAAGGGATGACTTCAGTAAGGCTTTTGACACTGTCTCTTGTAAGATCCTCATAGAGAAGATATTGAAGTATGGACTGGATGAGCAGACAGTGAGGTGGATTGAAAATTGGCTGAATGGCCAGGCCCAGAGTGTGGTGATCAGTGGTACGCAGTCTAGCTGGAGGCCAGTAACTAGCGGTGTACCCCAGCGGTCAATACTGGATCCAGCTTTGTTCAACATCTTCATTAATGATCTGAATGATGGGGCAGAGTGTACCCTCAGCAAGTCTGCTGATAAAAAACTGGGAGGAGTGGCTGATATACCAGAGCGTTGTACTGCCATTCAGATGGACTTCGACACACTGGAGAAATGGGCTGACAGGAACCTCGTGAAGTTCAACAAAGGGAAGTGCAGAGTCCTGCACCTGGGCAGGGGGGCAACCAGCTGGAAAGCAGATTTGCAGAAAAGGACCTGGGGGTCCTTGTGGACACCAAGTTGAACACGAGCGAGCAATGTGCCATGCAACCAAAGGGGGTGCTGGTATCCTGGGTTGCATTAGGAGGAGTGTTGCCAGCAGGTCGAGGAAGGGGTTCCTTTCCCTCTACTTAGCACTGGTGAGGCCACACCTAGAATGCTGGGTCCAGTTCTGGGCTCCCCAGTACAAGAGAGACATGGACATACTGCAAAGAGTCCAGCAAATGGTCACCAAGATGATTAAGGGACTGGAGCATCTTTCGTATGAGGAAAGGCTGAAAGAGCTGGGACTGTTCTGCCTGGAGGAGAGAAGACTCGGGGGCATCTCATCAATGTGCACAAATACCTAAAGGAAGGGTACAAAGAGGATGGAGGCAGGCTTTTTTCAGTGGTACCCAGTTACAGGACCAGAGGCAATGGACACAAACTGAAACACAAGGGGATCCGTCTGAACATCAGGAAACACTTTTTTACTGTGAGGGTGATCGAGCACCGGCACAAGTTGCCCAGAAGGGTTGTGGAGTCTCCCGCCTTGGAGTTATTTAAAAGCTGTCTGGATGTGGTCCTGGGCAACCGGCTTTAGGTGGCCCTGCTTGAGCAGGGGGTTTGGACCAGATGATCTCCAGAGGTCCCTTCCATCTTCAACCCTTATGTGATTCAGGAGCAATTCAGCTTTTCATAATCTCAGTTCCCATTTCTCTAGAATTTTCAAACAATCCACTGCCTGGTCTGCTGATCATCTGAATTGCTGGTATTTCAACACTGAGCTGTGATAGAATGGTGGATTACTCTTTAGAAGTGATTACTTGCCTCACAAGATTGCTGAGATGGCAGATGTGTTGCTCAAATTCCTCCTGCTATATCCTTCCCCTCCGCATTCTCTCTGAAAAGTTTTCCCTGAGATCCTCAGAGGCCGTAGGAATGTTACAAGGTTTATATATTCAATACCTGCTTACATTTGAGTATACAAGAAGGCAACCTGGAAAAGCAACCTGTACAGCTGTGTAAGGCTAGGTAATGCTGCTGTGTGTTTTCAGAACTGAATTGTTGCTTTACACTGCATATTTCTCTGCTTATGCATCTCTTACTAATGAGAAAATCTGGACCAAGTTTGGGTCTCACTGTTTTGTAGTCAGAACTACACCTGTGAGTAGAGCAGTGGAGCACATTTCATTTTCCAATTCCAATCATGCCGGAGTACTAGAAATTCCAAACGGGATGCCTGTTGTAGATATGCTTACAGTGATTTAGGTTGAGCTGAAAGGAAGAAAGTGTTTATAGGGATCTGTGTTCTTGTAGCTGGTCGTACTTGGACCTCAGTTTCAGTTTGAACTCACATTAAACTGTATGAATCACATGCTTAAAGTTACTCAACATTTCAATAGCTTGCTGAATCAGCAAGAATATACTCTGAATATGTATGAACCATTAAAGACTAAGACTGGATCCAGTATATCTATATTGTTATATCCATATCTATAGATACCTATAGTTATATCCGTTTCTATGTGGATAGATACATATATATGTATGGATGTATATATATTTATGTTTGGAAAGTGAGACTTTGGGGAAGTTCAAACATATGACAACTCGACTGAATTCCTGAAATCTCCTACCCAAGGACTTTCAGTGTTCTGCCATGAAACCGTAATTGTGTAAAAGGCTCAAAGTTTCCTTTTATCATTAACTGGAATTCATAACTTGCTTACTTCAGAGGCAGGATAAGCGATATTCCCACTTTGGAGCATCTTACAAAGGCTAAATTATTTTATTTATATTGGAGCAGCTTAAGAAGAGAACTCCAGAGAAGCGTTAGAAGAAGGGTAGAAAAAATGGTATAGCGTTTGTGGTATTTTACATTCACGTGGGGAATACGAATGTAATTGTTTTCCTTTGACGTGCACAGGATTAACTATAGGAGAATCTGTTGATGTGATGACTCTTTCACACCCTGCAAAAATATTCCAAGTAATAGGCAGTTTTAGAAAGGTGAATCACCACCTTTCAGCATCACCACATTTCAACTATTTAAAAAGACACAAATGCTTTGCTTTAAGAAGTGATTTCTTCTGTATACAGAATCCTTTTACAGTCCTGAAAGAAGTGTATAAACTCTGAAGATGGATAAGTTGCAAGATATACCCTTGTTGGCTGGCAAGGTAGCTTCTTGCTGATGCATTAGATGCCTTTCTGAACTCTCTCCATGCACTACCTAGGTTAATGTGGAGACCTAGCAGACAAGAACTATGTCTACTTTTACCTCACCTGGGGATTTTGGGAACTACCTGTCATTTAAAGCATTCCCAAGTCCCAGCATTATGCATCTACATTGGCCTTGTAAACAGAGCTCAGGCTGCCCGCAAATGCCATGTGTGCTTGTAGCAGGCTATATATATATAAAATTTAGATGATGCAAAGCAAAGCATTGCAACAAGTGGATCTTTGGCTTCAGGCCAGCTCCACAAGTCAGCAGCTATTGTAAACTCCTTAGGTGTTTATGGAGCCAGGCAAGAGAGGGCACAGACCTGAATGAGTACAGTAGCAAGATATTGCCCAAATGTTTTTTCCAAGATGAAATATCTACATTCTGTTATGGCTCTGTGAATGGCTAACTTGTGTTAAAACTAAGTTTAAATTACTTCATCTATTTTGAGGCATATTTAAAACTAAACTTTAAAAGATGTCTTAACCTAGTGTCTGAAGATGAGCATGCAGGTTTTTTGTATGCAACTTGCTGCAGTCACAGTTTTTTTCAAATCTGTATTTTGTGACTTCAGTTTTTAATATTATCATTGCTATGTCAAGAAAATTAAAACAATGAAATAATACTTCCTCTTCATTGTGAAAACTCTTCCTCTTCCTTTAAATACAATTTCTTGTCTACCCAGAAAAAATGGATTGCATTTTTACTTATTCATTGCTGATTTTTTGATATCATCTCACCAGCACATAATAGAATTGGTAGCACATTAGTTACTTAGCAAGTAAGCAAAGAGTATCGTTATTTGTCTGTATGCTTGGAAATGCTGAAAGGTTAGTTGCTTTACTCAAAAGTGAAAATAGAATTGGCAGTATGGTAATGATATGTTGTTTATCCGTACAAAAATAATTGTTTTTTTTCCTGCAATAGATTGCTTGGCTTCTACAAAGGAATATTTCCTCCCATCTTGGCTGAGACACCCAAAAGGGCGGTGAAGGTAAAAACTCCATACTTCCTCCTTCAAAAATATAGGGAGTAGGGATAGTGGCAGCTGTAAAACATTTTATTTCTCCCCCACTGATTGACATTAGAATCTTAAATCTTATTAGATTTAGATTAGAATCTTATTTGGCATATTAATCCTCTGATTTTTACTAGGAGGAAACTTTCCTGTTGATAGCACAATAAAAGCTGTGCTTGATTAAGAAGTGTAGTATAAGGCTCTTAAATGCTAGGCTATTTTTGACCTGTATATATAATGTTACTGAAAAACAAACTACAATTAGTTTATATAATCAAAATTAATAAAATACTTTAAGTGATATTTTAGCTTCATAATTACATCTGGTTTAGACATTTTGTTTTACTGAAAATGCCTAGCAACTTGCAAAACTAAGAATAGCTTAATAAATTAACACAAGAAGCCATTAAAGAAGTCACTCCTAATAAGTACTTACTCAGTAACTTGAAGTAGTATATCTGTAGGTTTGAAGTGCTGCCCAGAGTTTTCTTGTACTCCAAAGAGCACTCTACTCCATACTCTCACTTTTTTACAGATTGAACATAGTAATGGGTACAACTCTTCATCATGCAAAGAACATTTTACTCCAGCTCTCTTACTGTTGAAATAGATGCTAGCCTATCAAAGTGTATTTGCTGTTAGATGTTGATCTGATTTTCTTTTATTATGTTTCCTTTATGTTGATTTGTAGAGCATTATTTTGGTAACATTCCTAAGCAAAATACATCAATACATCATTTTTTTTCAGCTAAGTCATGCAACCTTTTTAATTAAAACCTAGTAATTAAGCACCTCATCTTAAAGTTCTAAATCTATGAAAGCATCCATTGTATTACGAGCAAATGCTTCTTTGTCTTTTACTTCAGAACTTTGAAGTTTCCCATAGTTGCACCAAATGTGTCTAAAAGCAGTTATTACACAGAATGTCTTGATTTTCCTTTCTTTCTTTTTTTGTTCCTTTCCAAAAAGGCTGCATATGATTCTGGTCCTTAGTCTGCAATTAATCATTCACATTCCAATTCCTTTACAGAGGAATAATATTTGTATAAAGTGACAGGATGTGACCTTGTAACAGAATCCTAAAGGAGTTCTGGTAATGTCATCTTCTTGTTTGCATGGCATTTTAGATGCAAACGACATATGTCACCTATCTCAAAATTATTTAATACAACTAAGAAAATTAAAGTTCTTTTTAATAGCAAAGTGGCAGTGAAGAATAGATGGATGATATTTAGAAGATTCCTTATAACTTATTTTCTTTGGACTGTGATGTTTCCTCTGTCTCTCCATTTCATTTCATTTGAAACAGGTCAAAGTCAATCTGATCATGCTTTTTAGATTCCAGCATATATTTAGTTAAAATACAAACCCAGGTTTGATTTCTCTCTTACCAACCTGAGTCACTCAAAAATCTTGAGTCACTTTCTCTTACTCAAATTGATTAAATTGGCTTAAACCACATGATATTCAATATAATTATAGAATCATAGAAAGATTTAAGTTGGGCGGGATCTCTGAATGTCATCTGGTGAGCCTCCTGCTCAAAGCAGGGCTGACTTCATGGTTAGATCAGATTGCTCGGATGCCTTATCTAGTCGAGTTCTGAAAATCTTCAAGGATGGAGACTGCAGCCTCTCTGTGCTCCTGCTCCAGTGCTTAACTGCTTTCACTGTGAAGAATTTTGCCTTATATCCAATTCAAATTCCCCTGTTACAACTTTTGCCTGTTGCCTCTCGTGGTTCTGTTGTGGACCTCTGAGAAAGTCTGACTTTGTCTTCTGTATAACTTTTAGATGGTGGAAGACAGGAATTAGATCCCCTTAACCTTCTCGTTTCCAGGCTAAACAGACTCAGTTCTCTCAGCCTCTTGTTGTACATCATAAGCTCACAGCTCCTTAAATGTCTAACTGGTGCTCCCTTAGTGGGATGCTTTCTACCTAATTCTTGGGCATTTACGTGAGGGCTCAGTAGTGTTTCTGCAACCATGAGAATGAAGTTTAAATGCTAAACATGTGTTTTAATTAAATAATTGAATTATTTAATTCTTTACACTATTCCTTTAAATTTTATGCTGTTCCTAGGACACCAGGAGGACTTTAAGTTACCTTGATACATCAGCTATATTCTACATTAGAAGAATTCAGTGACAGAATAGGGCAGGACAGTAATGTCCTTGTAAGAGCCTGGATACTGAGATGTTACATGCCAGCACAATTTCTAACATCCAAAGTGGGGTTTGTACCCTTGCTTTGACCTGAAGAGAATCCAGCTTGTCTCAAATTTCCTTATTTGGATATGACCCCAATGGAGAAGTCACTGCTTCCTTTGGCTCACTCTCCACCTTTTATTCTTCTAATAGTTTTCCTCATTTTAACAGGTCCCAAGATGTCCTTTGTCCACTGCCAAACTGACTAGTGAGATTTAGAGGAAGACTATGCCCATGCCTATGGCTTTGAGACTTGAGAAAGCACAAAAGGTAGAGAGGCAATTTCTAGGTTCCAGCAGCCTTGGTTTGCGTTTGTAATGAAATTTTTTGAAAACTTCTAGTTATAGTGTCTTTTATATCTCATAAATGTGTATAGAGAATGGACAAGGGAGATTTTATACTAAGAAGAAATGTACTTGTGCTACTGGAATATTGTATTTATCTGGTGTGGATATTTGCAAATAAAAATAAAGCTACTAAATTGAAGTTATTTAGCCCCAGTTATTCAGCTAAGTGTTGAAGACACAGCTTCAGTGTTAGTCAACTATGTTCTCATGTCTATCTTGCTATTTCTTTTTTTCTCTCTCTTTATTTCCCTTCTAAAAAGAAAGCTGGTATTTCTGGAAGATGAAAAGTCAAAGTTTATAACTTATGTTAGGTTGAACTTGGAGGAAAGAAGTGATGATGCCAATACAATGGTTAACAGATGAACTTTTGGGGCAAATTTATATCGTTCATGTGTTCCCAGACATCTTGTTTCAAGCATATATTTTTACCTTAGAATTATTGAGACATCTGGTAAGTACTTTGGCTATTTTCTGTGTAACTTGAATTAAACTGTATCTTTGCCAGATGGACAATATTGGTTATTATATACACAAAAGCATGTTTTAAATACATTTATTCTGAGATTTTTTGTGCAAAGCTCTTAACTTAATACAACTGTAGAGAAAAAGACAAATTGTGCTGTGTTTTTAAAAACATTTTGGGTGGACGTACGTGATATAAATCCATATGATATAGCTAGACACTTTTGGGCAAAATTGTATGTATACTAGCCACTCTAGTATACCCAGCAACATTTATATTGAGTTTTATTGCTATTGATTTGTTTTCTTTAAAAAATGATATAAAACATAGTTACTATTAAGTAGTTATTTTATTTATGACTCTAGGAAGCTATTGATTTTTGATGTAACATTTTTAAGACCAAAAAATTGCTAGGTAATGTATTTTTGCCGTTATTACAACCATTTTACAGATCTGTAACACTATGGAAAACATTAAGGAATACCAGAAATTCCATTAAAGGTTAGGAGGGTAACAATGAGTAGAAAGATGCTGGAGAGAGAATAAAGCAAACTTTATCACAATAAGAAATTAATTTAGTTCAGTGAAGTAACTCACCCACCCACAACTGACACTTTCTCAGAGATTTCCTTTTACCTATAAAATTTCTTCAGTTATCAAAAAAGATAGACTTACAGTCTAAATAACACTTCTATCTTTTCTGATTATTGGCAAGGCCAGTACAACAATTTTAAACATATTTGCAGGATGTTTGCAAGATTAGTGTTCAATCTGTACACTATTTGGAGGGCAGTTAAAATCTGGGCCCTGATTCTAGGACCTTTTCTGCAAAATGAGCTGAGGATAAAAAAAAGTATCTATCCACTGGCCAGAGCATCAGTCCTTCAGTTTTCAGAATTTAACATCCTAATTTTACATTATGTATACATACTCCCTCCTGCTTTAAATGTGGTGACATTATTAACATATTAACACCTGTTTCTCTGATGGTTTTGGTGTGATTCTAGTGACTTTTCATTTGAAGCAGGTCTTGATTCAAAAATGTTATTGACTTTGCCATAGGACAGGGTTCTAAACAAGTTAAAATGACAATGTGGTGCGTATTACTCATGTTCCTGTACACGTGGTTTATGGAAAAGCTGTTTTGTTCTCATAGGTCTGTGGTAACTAAGCCCCGAGGGACTGAGCTTGTCTTCTTTGGCTGAGGCCCAGCACAGGTCACCCAGTCTTTCTGTTTTGTCTGAAAAACTCTATTCCCTTATGTTTCTTACGATTCCCACATCTCCGTTGACCTCATTTCCCATTGCCTTCCTCTCGTGGTGAAACGGTTTGATTGTCACATGCATGGGCAGGTGCTACGCGAGGGATCACGGCCTCACGTGTGGGAGCAAAATGCACAGACCTTCAGAGGATCCCACCTTCATTTGAATCAGCTTGTCCTAAACTAATCAAGTATTACAGGTCAACTTTGGAAAGTAGCCAGGAAAGTCAGAGGTTCTAGTTATTTACTTTTGCTATACGGGGATGTGACAGCTCTTGCTCTAGCAGATACCCACCTGCGCTGATGCAGTCTTGGTGAAGCTGTGACAGGTTTTTGTTGTTCAGTCCCATAATACTGGATGTGCCATGTAAAAGCCACTTTTCTTTTGCACGCAAAGTCGTGACTACTTCTTGGACAGATTACAGGACTCACAAATAGTGAGCTGTAGTTACAGGCCTTGTCTTGTTCCATGTGTGAAAATTGCATGGAATAACACCTCCAATATCTTTGGTTTTACCTGGAATTCAGATATCTACTCTTTATTACTGCAAGATTTTCTGCTACCTTCATTCCTCATGCTAGGAGATGGTTTTCACTGCCCTGAGAACTGTCTTATGTGGCATCAACCTGAAGTGCTTTTTCAGTGGCTTCAGCAACATATTTGCAGAATATGAATTTGGAACAACATGGATTTGGGGGAGATTTGCTGTACACGGAAGCACTGGACTAGAAAGGATCTCTTAGGTTAACAAGTCTAGTCCCCTGCTGTTCTATAATCTCCTTCATAAATTTATCAAACTCTCCCTTACAAGTGATTAAGATTTTTCCCCCATCATTCTTACTGGAAGACTGTTTCAGGACCCCACTCCTTTGGTTGTGAGTAAGCTTCATCAGATTTCAAGCCACATTCTATTTATGAGTAGGTTTTACTTTCATATCCAATTACTTTATGTTACATATCTTTCCTTTCCTTATTTTTCATTCTCTTGCAGCCTCTCTTTTGCTAGACTAAACAAGGCAAGTGTTTATTCTCCTTCAGTCTTCACTCTTAAAAAAATCTTTCAGTTCTCCATATAGTCCTGGTAACCCTGTTTTGAATATGCTGTAGTCTGAGTTCGTCTTTTTTGAACAGAGGCCAGGATTGTGTGCTGTATTTCAGAAGGCATATTACCAATAATTTGTAAATGTCACAAATACTGTTTCTTTAGAGTATACTTTGACTGATGCATCTTAGACTTTGTGTCCACAGACAAGGAAATAGGCAGTGAAAGTCCCTCTGCGTATGTCAGTGGGAAGCTTCTTACTGACTTCAGTGTGGTCAGGGTTATTCTCAACAGTATTCTTTGAAGAACAAAGCTGTTAATTTATTCCACTTTGATTTTTAGAAGGTTTCACAAAAAGTATTCTGAAAATTAATGGATTTGGGTGGCAAGAAGTGTTAGGTTGCAAAGTGAACCATTTACAGATGGTTGCCTTTCTTCATGTTGGTGCAGGTGAAACTGAGCTTCTCATTTCTTTCTTGAAGTTCAAACACAAGAGAGTACAGCTTTCAAAATGCATCCTCTAAGGAATCACAGATGCTCAGAACTTCTGAGCACCACTGACTGAAAGCCGATAATTGGGTGAAAGATTCATTTATGAAGAGCAAAAACTAAGAGAAATGTGTCTGTTGACAGTAAAAGATTATAAAAATCTACAGACTTTCCATCTTCAAAATCTGCAATTACATCTCTCTGATGAGAAGTAGACTAATACCTGAGAAATGTGAAAGTGATTGCAGTATATTATATTAAAGATGTGAAGGTGATTTCTTGGGAGGAATGATAGTATCTGCTACTACATTTATACCAGTATATGAAAGTTAGATGCTAGAGGAAAAGTGTATAAATTAAAAACGTGAACTATGTGTTGTAAGTGAACTCTTATGTAAAACATTACTTTAATTGCACTTATGCTGCTATTATGCATGATACACTAATAGAATCAGCTCTGAAGCCTAATTGTCTACTATTGCACATCTAACACTGCTACAGAGAGTGTGAAACAAAAGTTTGTTTTGCAGAACTGCATATGGCTACTCAGGATAAGAGCTAGTGAAGCTCCACTGTAGTTTGGTTTTACATATTTGCATAAGTAACTCATAATTTTTTTCAATGCAATTTCAGTCTAACTTTTATTTCCAGTTTTTCACCTTTGAACAATACAAGAAACTACTAGGATATGCATCATTACCACCAGGACTGGTATGTATGGATACAGAACTTCATGTTCTAATTTAATATGTGTATACTGAACAGTCCTATCTGTTTCCTCCCATAGAAGGAGCCCAAAATTCAAGGGGACAGTTCAACCAACAGTTTTTCAGAACAGACTTGTCCCTTGAAAACACTGATAACAGAATTTATCGAAATGATAGTTACATTAATTTTTATATCAAATGTCTTCAAAATAATTCCCTACAATATCATAACATTTGTAACATGGATAGCAACAGTCACCATGGAAGAGTCTGTATGCAGCTTGTCATCCTTCATTCTTGCAAAATAACAAAAAGTTGAACATTATCAATTTTTATTTATTCATGTGATAGTGACTAGCGACCTTAACCAGGTATCAAAGTGCTATTCTGCAAGGCACAGTGCAACTATAACAAAAATATAGACCTCAGTCTTATTCTAAAGACTTTATAACAGAAACATAAACTATTGATAGGAAACTGCCGCCTCCTTTGAAGTCAATGTCAAAACTCCCTTATACATCAGTGGAGTTAGGATTTCGTCTCAAAAACATAACTTTTAAAAACAAAATACAGGACATACATACACACAAAAATGTTTTAATGCTAAAATGTAGCTTACATATGTTGTGTGCATTCTCATATATATAGGGGTTAATTCTGCTATCATACGATTTTATAAGAATTACTGCTTTCTGTGGTATAAGAACATAAGTAATAGTGAATATATGTTTTCACAATAATGGCATCACAATTGTAGGAAACAACTGATATCTTTATGGTTATGCTATAAAGATTTTGGTAATGAATGTTTCCCAATACTGATAGTGATAATATTTTCAGAAAAATCTCAAAAAAGGGTGCACATAACTTCTATGGGAGATGCTGGCCAGTTTTCCCCGAAATTGTAAAGTTTTGCTTAAAGGTCATTTTTAACTAGCAAGTTGTTTCTTTCTTGAAAATTTTCAGTAAGCTCTCATTCAATATTTCTACTTTAATCTGTTGCTTCCTTCCAGTTTACTTATTTTGCGTTTCTTAAACATTTTTTTTCTCTGTAGAGGCTCCTGCATTTTTCTTATAATTATCAATGTATCAGAGCATTAAGCAAGACTAAAAACGTGAATTATCTGGAAGAGGGTAAATACCCTCTTTGTTTGTTAAATAACAAACAAACAAAAATAACAAACAAAAAATCCTGAACACCTGTATTATAGCTTTCTTGGTCAAACGAGTTTTGAATTGGAATTTGTTTTATAGTTTTGGTTCTCAAGAGAGAAGCTTGTGATGACTGAAGGAAATATGTAAAATCTTGTCTTGTAACAATAAGTGTCTGCACCATGTGAACCAAAATGACATCAGAAAAAAAGGAGACATTTACTTTATCATTGTTTCAGGTCTCTTTCAGTCAGTATTACTGCCATTTACATTTGCCTTCCATTGCAGCAACTGAATGGTCATGGAAGCATATTAACTAGTTTAAAGCAAGTTTCCTCTTCCTCTTAATTATTCCACTGACCCCATAGTTGTTTACAGTATCTCCTATTTTATCTTGGTTTTTTTTCAGCAGGCTCTTCTCTTCCATAGATGTAAATAGAGAGACTGATATTTGCACTATTTGAATTTCTTACAGTTCTTTTATTTTTTTAAGTTAATATGTTAGTGTTATATGCTTATTGCAGAGTTTTTATTTTTTCCAGTGTGCTGCATAACTGCATTTATATTTGTATTTTTATTCAGACTCCACCCAAAGATAACATGAGGGCATTGTTTTTCCATGTTTTTGTAATAAATTGCTACCACAATTTTTCTTCCAGCTGAAAAGAGAATTCATTGACATGGCTATGACATTTTCTTTTGTATTTTTTGGAATGTGGTTTATGGCTATTGTCATATTGTCTTCATGAACTGTCAGCATCTAATCAAGGGCTAAAGTTGTTTAGTAATAGAATACTGCTGCATTACTGTAATCTCGCAGTTTGCATTGTATCATTCAGTTTCATAATCTGATGTATGGGAAATTTTACTTCTTAATTTTTAACTTTAATTTTAACTTTCCTAGGCATTTGCTGTTGCTGGCTTGGGATCTGGGTTGACAGAGGCAGTTGTGGTTAACCCTTTTGAAGTAGTAAAGGTTACCTTACAGACAAATCGGAATGCTTTCACAGAGGTATGAGAATGGCTCCATTCTTCTTTTTCTGCTTTATTAGGCATAATGCACTTCAAAGTTCATATTTAGAGCAGAATGTTTATACTATATTGGGTTGATGCAAATGATTTTCCCACAAGCTTAACGGAAATGGAAAAAGAGAGAAGAGACTCAATAGACGATGCCTTCAGATATCCAGAGATGCATACTGAATATTGTCAGCGGTGTCAGCATCTCCATTGTAAATATTCTGTGCCTGAAGTGCACCTTCATCCCTCCAGAGCAGCCAGCAGCCCAGCACTGTGAGGAATTGTAATCCAGAAGCACAAACCTGAGCCCCTTGTACACAACACATTTGCCCCGGCAGGTTCCAGACTTCAAGTGAGCATCAAAGGTTAGCATAAAACACCACGGCCCCATGCCCTAGCCAGGGTCCAGCTGGTGTATTTTATGTTAAAAATGTAGCTGGTAGATTTCAGAGTCTTGGATGAAATTATATTATAGGTCTTCACATTTATAAGCACAAACCAGGAAATAGTTATATAATAAAGCACACCAATAATTTAAACTCCTGTTTCACTTCAGAGTTTTATTACTCAAATATTGTTTTGTTCAAAGAAGTCGGTGTGCAAAACTGACCTTTTCCACGGTTCTAGGTACTGCTGAAAGGGGAAAAAGATTAAACTGGAAAACAGTGATCCATCAAAATCAAGTGTTCCCAGGAATGCACCAGCTTCAATTAATTTTAATGTAGAAAATGTTCCAGGCTAAAGTGAAGGAAGGCAGTCACACAGTTCCTTCTTTATTTTCTCAGTGAATAAAACTAACAATTGTCAAATCAGCTTTTTCAAAGTCTTTTGAGAAGTCAGCTGTACCATGGTAGAAGAAGAAGAAGAACGGGCGGGGAAGACGACCG
>NW_009197335.1:36101-36437 GCF_000690835.1 Fulmarus glacialis | reverse complement strand
AAATAATATAATAATAATATGTAATGAAAGGGAAGATAACAAAAAGAGAGTGAAGTAAAACCCAACACAGTCAAGTGATGCAAGTGAAAAAACCCACAATTGCCCACCACCAACCAACTGATGCCCAGCCTGTCCCCGAGCAGCAGCCCCCTGGCCAGCTTTCCCCTGGTTTATATACTGAGCATAACGTCATATGATATGGAATATCCCGTTGGCCATTCCATATGGTATGGAATATCCCAGGTCAGCGGTCCTGGCTGTGCCCCCCCCAGCTTCTATTGTATCTCCAGCCTTCTCAGTCGGTAGAGCATGCGAAGCTGAAAAGGCCTTGACTGT
>NW_009197335.1:11251-36073 GCF_000690835.1 Fulmarus glacialis | reverse complement strand
TATTATCAACACTGTTTTCAGCACAAATCCAAAACATAGCCCCATACTAACTACTATGAACAAAATTAACTCTATCCCAGCCAAAACCAGCACAGCAGGTAGATAGCTTTAACTTTTAACCAAGATAAATTAACAAACTGGTGTCATTCTGTGTTGTCAAAGTAATCAGTTTGCTGCTCTGAAGCTAGTTTGTGCAGCACTGTTGTGGTAATTATGTAGACATATCTTCTATAAAGGAAATATGGCAGGAAGCACTTTTTTTTTTAAAGAAAAAAACGTTTAATTTGATTTGTAGTCTTAACTCTGTCAGAAGTTGACTATAACTTGTGATTACCTGATACTGTGTTCTTAATTGCTTGTGCTTTGCCAGACCTTCTGCTAATGCTTCTCAAAAGGTCATTTTGTTGCAGAGATTTGGAATAGGAAATGTGATATTGAAGCTTAATTCTTCTATTTGTGAAGTGGTACAATAGCTGGTGTCACAGATCTTTGTGTCCTAGCAGTTTTGCAGTTCAGTTGCTTCAAAGTCTTAAAGTCACCCCTCAGCTAGCCAGCCTCAAATATAGCTGTGGTGCATCAGCTGTGAATTGCCTTCCCAATTCACAGCCTCAATTCTGGATGTTACCACACTCAGCTGTACACCAGGGCGTCACAGGAGCACCTTTGGTGCTTACAGGCAAGAGCTTTTTCTGTACTGAAGCCTACTTCATCAGTAAAGGAGTCGTGGAATAACATAGCTTGAATGGACCTCTGGAGGTCATCTGGTCCAAGCCCTTTATCAGAGCAGGCCAAATTAGATCAGGTTACTCAGGTCAACTCTTGCAGTGGAAATCTGGTTTTATTTAGACATTGCAGGTACAAGGTCTAATTCTTATGCTTTTCTAGCCTAGAGATGCCATCTTCTAAGTTTGATTTCAAGCTAAAAAGTAACTTCTGATAACCCTTCAAGGCCACATTCTTTCCCTCCAGCTTTTCCAATTTCCTCTCTCCCTCTCACAGGTGAGGCCAGAGTGTGTCTTGGGACACAAAATTTCCCAAATTTCCCAATGCAGTAACAGCCTCTTTATCTGTTTCCAGTTGACAGCACAGTGTCAGTTTCTGTTGGTCATCCCTTCTAGGGTGGATCAGAATCCATTACTCTCTCCTCCACTGTGAAACTGCGTGCCGTAACAATAAGCGAGACTAATCAGGGTGAGCAGAAGAGTCTATATTATAATCATTCTGCAGTCCATCACAGCGTGCTGAAAGGAGGACTTATCAGGATGTTTGGTTTTGCTTTGTGTTTTAGCAAGGTCTTCTCAGTCTTGCCTGAAATCTCTTGCTTTTTATTTTTGATCTGGATTGTGCTGTTTCTGTCCAAGACAGTGAAGGAAAAATGGAAGACTATATAGCGGTACAGTTTTAATAGGCTTTTGTACCTGTAAAACACTCAAAACCAAACTTTGAGGTTTTCTTGGGGTTCTTCATTCTCCATGCAGGTTCCACTTTTAATGTGCATTTGAAATTGAATTACTTTTGAGAAGCAGATCCTGAAACAATTACAACCATGGGCATCAGAAATGTTTCAACTGCTTTAGTTCTCCCCCTGCCCGCGGCCATGACGTGAGATGTGTAATGTCCCTATCGCTTTATCTGCAACAGGTATTGGAGATAGTGTTTTTGGGAAAATGACAGATAGTATATGGCAGCCCATCTAAAACTTTCCTGCTACATCTGTCATGCTGGATGCCATCTTGTTGTCACCTACTGGAAGGAAGTTAGCATCAGTCTGTGCATCTAGCAGATTCTGCTTGTCCAAGTAGGAATCCCACCCCGTCAAACGTTGAGCTGCTGCTGAATGGGTGGATGAAGTCAGAACAAGTGTGTAGGGTAGTTATCTTCTGCATCTCTTTGTTTATACACACATGAATTGTAAACCATTCCCCTCAAGTGTGAGGAAGTAGATCTGGATCTACTATAGATGCAAAAGAAATCGTTTGTAAAATCTCTTTTTATGTGTGTTAGAAGTCAGCCATTTGTTTTGAATGCAGGTTTTTCCAACTCATGATATCTCATGATGCAGATGCTTATTGACAATACCGAAGTGATGTATTAGGCAGAAAAAAGGGAATGAAGGTGTTTCCTTCTTCCCCTTCCATAACAGAAAATGATATTCTCTTCCTTCCCTTTATACCACAGTCTTCTAGGACTTCAAAACATCCTATTGGAACATTTGCTAGCATCTCTCTGGGTTTTTCTGTGGGTTATATGTGTTGTTTCAAGGCCTCCCCACACCTTTTCCAGACTCTTGCAGAAGAGCAGCAGAGGACCAGAAAGTTCTGGAGGTGGGCATTTCTCAGATGCTTTTGTTACTATTCCTTATTGTACTAGATCATGCTTTTTCTCTGGTAATTGTGTTTCCCCTCATGGTGGGGGAAACCAAGCCAAAACTTGAGAATTATAGCAAACCTTGCCCTGGGCAAGGACTTTTACCTTTTTTCTAATAAAGCAACTCCAGAGTTTAATCATCTTGTGGCACTGCCTGATCTATTCTCTCAAAAAAAGAGCTTACTTCTCCATCCTTTACTATTTCAGGAGCTACCAGTATGGTGCTAGTTGACTGATACCTGAAAGAGGAACATTTTTGTATTAAGCATAGATATCTTATTTCAGAATAGGAGATTTTCATTATATTCTAAGTGGTCTGAGCAGCAGCTGTTCTGAAATATCTTGGTTTTCTGATATCTTGGTTTTCTGAAGGGTCTTTTTGCTAGCTTAGCTTGGACGTTTCTTTCGCTTTCTCTTCTCGACCTCTGAATTGCATGCAGAGTTGCTATATTACTTAGAAAGTTGTCCTTGGACTTATCCGGTATATTTTACACTGAATTTGTGTAGCTACTGCTGTCTCTCTCTGTGTTTTGCCACTGAGTAAGAGATGTAGAGCAATGACAGAGGACATCTGTGCTCTCACTGCTTGCTATGCTATTGGTATAGACCTCCAGACCTCTAAGTCTGGTAGACCAGTCTTTCAGTGGTGGTTCTTACCTATCTCCGTGCACAAAATTTTCTTTGCTAGTACAGAGTAGAATCTCTGTGGATGGTCACTTGACTTAAAGCAAGTGTAGTGCTCTGTGGATTGCATGTTGTGAAAAATCTGTCCCCTAATTCAGAATCTAAAAGTATGAGATTGTTGCTAAAAGAATGGGATTTGGTTTTGGTACAGAATGAGCAATACAGCTTTCATTGTTTTATATTTTCAGTTCAGTTGTTAGAAATAGTTTCTAGAAGATACTAGCTTGTGTCAAGATCATAAAGGACCGAACTTTGAAGCTGATCCTGCTTTGAATGAGGGGTTGGACCAGAAAGTCTCCAGAAGTCCTTTTCAACCTAGACGGTGCTATGATTTTGTAGTTATGGCTGGCAAAACGTTAATAGTAAAACAGGCTCACTTACCTTACGCATGAGGAGCAAGCTTGCCATAAGAGAAGTCTGTGTGACAGCCTCTCAAAAAGTGATGATTATTGAAAGCTAGAACTGTTCTTTGAGCAGTTATTAGGGGATCCTAATTTAAATACAATTTCAACCATTGTTGATAAGACAATGGAAACTGGTAATGGATGTAAAACCTCTCACCTTTTGAGTCATACTTAGTAATGTAACCTACAACACCTAAAAGCTGTTCATGTTATATGCAAGAGCCTGCTGCATTTCAGTTTCTTCATAATTAGTGCTTTTAGCGGAGGTGGAGACTTTCTGGATATTGTAAAGGGGGCCTGATGGTTACTTGTTACCTTTTCTGCAGGCGAATAAATGTAGGAACTCGCTTTCAAGCAGAAATCCCATCACTCCAAGACAGATCTCTGGCAGCAGTTGATGAACATAAAGCAGAGCTCGTGTGGCAGCCGTGGGGCGACCTGGAAACCAACAAAGTCACCCAAGAGAATGGTAAGAATGTGGAAGGCTGGTAAATAGGACTGAATTGTCACAGTTGATGTAGCGGTAACCACATATCTACTGTAAGCATAACTTAAAATCTCTCAGAGCTGCCAGTCAAGTGACATGTTTGAGTGGTCTTGAAAACAGTCTTAGGAGTAAAACTTGATAAACAAGTTGCATGTGGCGGCAGGGAGGTTGATAAGATTTTTTTTTTTTTTTAATTGGAATAAAGTGGGGCCATTTGTGACTGATGAGGCAAAGAGCAGCCTTCTGCTCAGTGAAGCTTCCTTGTCTTTATTAACATTTGAACGCCACATGCACTCAACTTCTGTATTTTCATGGGATGTTCTAGACGTAATAGTATTTTGGAAAAAACAAGTTGTAGATGGAAGTCAGGATGAGGAAGCAGGAGTTGTGGCAGCTAGTAGCAGACTTGGGGAGCTGTCTGCTGTTGGTGCACATAGGCTGTGGCATGTGTAAATCCTGAAGGAAAGAGGAAGTGGGCAGGCTTGGAAGAAATCTTTCTGATGAGAGAGAAAAAAAGGTATTGTGAAATGGAAATTCACAATATAAAGAGGGATTCAGGAAATCTCTGAGGTGAAGGGAGATGGGAAGACATCATAGGAGGGGGGAGATTTGCAAGAAACTCCATGTGTAAATAATACTGCATGCAGAGTAATGTCGTGTGACCTTGCTGTCTAATGAGTTCTTGTGTACAAATTTGATCCAGATAAATTTGCAAGGACATTCAACTTCTCTGAGAGTTTTACTTTCTGTCATGTCTAGCCCTGCTTCAAAAGAGCTAATTAATGATGCAAATCCTGTAGGAAACCGCATTTTAATCTTCTTATCTGAATTTTTTGGTACCTCTGTGGGAATAGTGGAAAACCTGCTAGCTGCTGCCTGTTCAAGCATTTTTCCTGGGGCTGGAACCAACCAGGAGCTGGCGCTGCATTTCTTACATGAAGCAAAGGGAAGCATTCTGGTGAGTCGTCCCAGCTTTTCACCTTGATGTGGTCAAAGATGTTAATGAAGGCCTGTCACTTGATGAGAAGAGAGCCTTGCAAAGTCCTTCCTATACATCTGGCTCCCACTGTTTAGTGTCCCTTGGATGTCCCTGAAGTGGGTTCTGCCTGATGTACAGTGCCATGTTCACTTACTATCTTGCATATTTCCAACTTTGACATGTTTGGCTTTATAACAAGCAGACTGACAGTCTACCAGGGCGAGTGAGCTGATATTGCTAAATGAATCTTAAATGTTGTCTTCCTGGGAAGGTGACCATGTTGGAAGGAAAAATAAGAGACTGGGACTGAAGCTGAGACATAACATGCAGTGTCTTGCTCCTCTTACTTTTGGCAGATCCATTTAACTGTGCCTGTCTATAGAACGGCTGTGCTGCTAGTTTTGTATCAGTATTGTAAGACATGGTACACTTTCATAAATGCCCTTTGATACCCCTGGGAGGTAATATCAAAGAGCAGAGCGTAGCATACAGCACAGGGTTGTCATCCTTTTATAGTTCTGTGATGGATTTAACCTGGCATAAATCAGCCCTGTGGTCAGGAGTATCCCACACTTCTGCCTGGCTCCTTGTTTGCTGTCCCCTGTAGTGCACCAGCACTGATACTTGTGAGACTGTATTGACCTGTGTTGGAGAAGAGAACAAATAAAAAGTAATTTTTGTGTGTATGTGTTAGGTTTCTGCTAGATAAGTTCCCAGAACCAGCCCACCATTGCGAATGCTGTTGCTGGCATTAGGGAGGAGCAGGGCTGCCCCTGGCAGCAGGAGCTCACTGTTAAGGTGGTTTAAACTGCTAATGGAAGCATGACTCCATTCTCTCCTTCCTGCTAACTTTGAAAGCACTTCCAGTTAAATGCAAAGTAAAAAGCAGCTTGAGAGGGTTTATTTTTGTGTGGTATCTTTCAGTCATATGACTGCTGTGTTTTGTTTTGAAATACTGCTTAGTTAAGTGAGATAAGATCACAATGACTTGGATGTTTAAGACAGACATCATTTAGGGCAGCGTTTTTGGATGTGAGTATGTATCTTAGGCCTTCAGTAAATGAGAGGAAACTGCTGCATGGTCTCTGTCTATGGAATTAACTCTCTCCCAATACTGTGGTGGTTACGTTGGAAAGTGTCAATTTGCAGAGACATGAAGACGTGTTGAGAGCTTACCACTTGCCTGTACCCAAGACGCAGTGGATAGTCAAGAATGTGATTTTAAAGTTGTCCAAAATGTTAAACTGTGCTATGGTTCTTTTCAGTTAGCTTGCCAGAAAGAAGAGGATTAACAAATGCCTGATCTTTGTTTTAAATACCACAAACATTAAATTAATCATTTTATTTGTGTTTATCTTAGGGAGCTTTGACCAAACTGCTATTGAAGAGGCCAGTACGATCACCTACCCACCCTTTGGCAGATTATCACTACACAGGTTTGTTAACCAGAATAACTTTGTGCTGCCTGTCTATCATAAAGGAATTTTTCTAACCTTTTCTGCTTTTTTGGGGAACTCTGTAACATTACAAAAAAAAAAAAAAATCGAATGATGGCTTGCCAGGAATTTTCCCTGTGCAAATTATGACACTTAAAATGTAAGAAACACTGCATCTCTCAGAACGTGTGCATGTGTGCATTTGCACGTGTGTGTTCTGATTTCCTTTATGGGGAAAAGGGAGTGTGATCCTTTACACTAAGCCACAAAGAATGCAGAAAGATAGCTAGTACGTAACAAGAAAGGCTGTGTGGTAACCTCAGAACCACAGACTCTTTGGCATGAATTTCCAGGGTGGAGTTAAGAGCGGGTTTTATGGGAAGAGTTTTCAAGCTTGCTGAAGAAAGCTCAGCCAACTATTGATGCCTGTCAATGTTTCTGCAAAATTTAAATGCTGTAAACTGCCTTTGTAGTCTTGTACCTAATTAGAAAACAGTCAGCTGTATGACACTAACTTCAGTGATCTAGAGCGACCCTAGCCACCTGAAAGACCTGATGTAAGGTGGTAGAGACACATCTAATAGCTGGCGCCACAAAGCATAGAAATTACGTTTCTTCATTATTACACACTCCTACTATAATGGTTGGGAAATATTACTTGAGTAACATCTATAAGGCAGGAGGAGATTCCAAAATGTGTTTATTATTAGAAGCGAGGGTGCTAGGGTAGTAGGAATATTTGAGGTGTAATAAATCTTGAAGTACAGTGGATTGCTGCTGAAAAAGAAGATCGTGTTCTCCTGCCCCACCATTTCCCTTGTATAGAATCTAATGACTGGGCCACCACAAAGTGTGTCTATTCACCTTGCTGTTTTGTTGAAAAATATCTTAGTTCATCTGACTGACTGGTTTTTGCAAGCTGAACTGAGTTAACCTGTGGTGATGAGTTCTAGATCTAACACAAAGGAAGTGATGAGAGGAGGGCTGAAGTGGAACAGTAGGGGAGGGGTTAACAGCAGTCTGCAGTTATGCTGGATTAGGTGTGATGAGAGACTGCACCCTTGCATGTGTGTATCGGTCTTATTTAAGGCGAAAATGAAGAAAAAGTATGTAGAAGAGTAAATGTGAAATTGCAAGGGCTTTGGTTACAACTTCTTTTTCTACAGGATCAGACAAGTGGCAAGTTGCTGAAAAAAAACTTTTCAACAAAGGCATTGCAATCTACAAGAAAGACTTTTTCTTGGTCCAAAAGCTTGTAAGTTACTTTTTTTTTTTAACGACAGCAATGGTCCATTTTTCCACATTTGTTGAGTGTTTAATACAGGGAGTTCAATCTTGATTTTTCTGAAACCTCAGTATTAAGCGTTAAGTCCTGCACTCAGAAGATTTCAGAGACGTTTTATCATCCAGCACAGCATAAAATCTCACTAGGTAGCTAGAACGATGGTGTTTGTTTTGCTGCTATTGTTTACTTAACCCTTTTACTTACTGCATTACTTCCATTAGTCCACACTGAAGATATCACTTCTACGGGGCATATTTATAGAGTGCTGGTAATGTTCCAGTACGGCTTAAATGGCTTGCTTGTAAAACTAAATAGAAACACATTCTTGCTACTGATGAAAAGGACCAAAGAAGGATATGTGAATGATGCACCCTTTAGGATCTCTATTTCCAGTTTTCTGTGACAATGATAGTAAAAATGATCACTCCCATCTATTTTCGTGAGGTATGACACTTCAGTGGGGGGGGAAATCACTGAAGGAGAGTGCAAAACCAGGAACCACATACATATTTCCTGAATAAATTCCCAACAGGCATTTAAATGGCAAAAGCCCAGAAGCTAAGAATGTATTCCAGCACTTCCATAAAAATCACTGATGGAGAATATGTAGATGGTCACAGGTTTGTACTGATAATTGTCTACCACCATATGTGTATGAAATCCATGTGGCCAAAATGGGAAAGGGCTGCAAGCCTTCCTTTCCATTTTTGGATCGGTACTCTGCTCTTCTCTGAAGTGCTGCTGGAAAATAAAGCTCCCCCATAAAACAGAAAGGCTGCTCTCAAGCCTGACAGCTCAATTGGGAACATTTCGGAGGCCAAGAGGTGCGTTAAACTTAAAGTGCCAGGTTCTGTCACCTTTACATTGACCAGCTTTTCTTTGGAAAGTTGGTCCTGTAGTTCTCAGTGAGTAACAGTGGCAATAGGGGATGGACTGTGGGATGGGGCGTACAGGTGAATATGACAGAAAAGAAGGCTTTAACAGCAGTTGTGGTACAATGGAGACTACTGAGGAAAGAAAAATGCAAACAAAGTCCAAATATTGGACTTTTAGTAATTATTTATAAGCCTTCTTAAAATCATGTAATCCATTGGACTTTTATGTTTTTTAAACACCAGATAAAAACCAAAACAGTGGCTCAATGTGTGGAATTCTACTACACATACAAGAAACAGGTGAAAATTGGTCGGAATGGGACCTTAATCTTCGGGGACATTGACGTGGCTAATGAGAAATCTATGAAAGATGAAGCTGAAGTTGACATCAAGGTAATTTCCTAAATTTCTCTCACCTCTTTTGGGCTGTGGTATGAAGTCTGATTTTGTGTGTTGTCTCATTTGCTGGTAAAATCAAAAGCAGAAACAATCTGGCCAGCGTGGAGGAGTCCAGACTCGCAAACTTGTGTCCTGTGTCACGTAATGACGTTTACTTACAGACACCAAAATTAACAGTTCCTTTATCTTCTGGTGAAGAGTTCCCATAGGTTTGCACGTGTTCTTCCTCTCAGAAGGGACATTTACAGTGAAGAACAGGAGCATGTGGAGGAGGAGGAAGAGGAGGAAGAAGAGGAGGCAGAGGAAGGGTTGGTTAACAGAAAGAAGAGCACAGTTCCTCTCAAAGATGAACAGACACTACAAGATGGTGTAATAGTAAGTGCTGCATTGTGCATGTTGTGCTTTCTATGCCACCTTCACTCTGCAACTAGTTTAGAAAATACCAGGTGGACAGTTCCAGATGTAAAAAGTTTCCACCTCTGACTTCTCCCAGAGCAAGAGACTGGGCTGAGGTAGCTTAGAGTACTACTAGCAACCAGACTGCATGCTGTGGTGGGAGAACTGGGATGAGTAAGGGGAAAAAAGCCCAATATAATTCTTTGTGGTTGGTGCACACATAGGACCATGATGAGAAATGTCCTGAAAATATCCTGAAGACTTTCTCATTAAATAAAATCTTGGTCTGGAATAAATGAAGCACAGGAGCTCAGCCATTGTGTTTTCCTTCTGATGGTGGGTTTAAGTTTCAGTTTGCCTTAACTGTTCCCCTCTCTCCGAAGGCCGATGATGCCAATATGAGGAGTCAAGAGGCAACTGTTACAAGCAGAATTGGAAGGAAGCCAAGGGAGACAACAGTGAAGCCTCGAAAGCCTATTACTGCTCCGGTGCAGAGGAGGAGGCGGAAACAGAAGATCAAATCAGATGCTACCAGTAAAACTCAGAACACAGAAAACACATTTCCATGTAAAAAATGTGGCAGGTAAGAGCAACTCAGCTTCCAGCAATAATCACAGAATTGCAGTAGGGCATCTCCTGTGGAAGCTTATTCTCAAATGAGCTTTCCTTCTGTCTCTTTAGGCTAGAGACACTAGCAATAATTTTAACGACTTATTAGCCCACTAATACTTGCAGATTAGGGATTTTTACATATATTGATATTAAGATACTACTACTTGGATAATTACCTGCTGCTGACTGTTTTTCCTCAAATGGAATGAGACACCACCTGCATTTCAACTCTATGCAGTATTTGGTGTTAAGCTGCACTTTAAAACAGCTGCTGTATTGCCCCTCTGTAACGCCTACATTTTTGTAACGAGTAATTTCAATATATTTGCTAGATCACATATTAAGAACATGGTATAGACTTACTTGTGAACGGTGGTGTAGAAATACAAGACACTACCATTGTTATAGCAGCAGATATTAGGCCAGTGGGTACACAGTTCATCTGGTTAAACCTGCACTCATCTTTTATGTTTGTGAAATATAATTGTCTTTCCTCACATGGTTCCAGTAGGTTTTGTAGGTTTGTTGCCAACAGATTCATAAATGTCAAGAAAATTCAGTTCCCTACATAAATTGCTTAATCTTAAAACAACAGAGGGTCCTGTAATACCAGTGGTTATCGCTTTATTTAAAAAAGGCACCAAGATAAGGGATGGCAAGAAAATACAATTTCCTTCTAGTTATATTCCTGCTGGGACTTCGCTGCTCCTGCCAAGGTGCCCTGTCTCTGTGCCCTTGGGGAGCATGTGGCATTGGAAAGGGCAGTGCTGTGAGAAGTCAGGCAGTTGGGATTTGGTCCTTGCCACTGACAAAGGAGAAGCAGGCAAGGATTCTTAATGGCGTCTAAGTTTGTCTTGTGACATTTGTGCCAAATCCAAATACTTAATGGCGAAAGATGGAGGGATAGATCATAGAAGTGCAAAGTTATGAAGAAGAAGCTCAAGTGCTTCTAGCTGTGTGGACAAGGGTCAGGAGTGGCATTTGGCCATTGTTCACCTCCATGTTTGTTGTATTTTTGCAGCATAGCGGGAATGCCTAAAAACCAGGGCCCTGTTGTGTTAAGCAGCGTGTGCGTATTTCAGATACCAGCGCTGCCCCTCTGAATTTAGAAAATTTAAGAGCTGAATAAGAGATAAGAGGAAATGGCCATATTAAGAAACAAAGTGAGTGGTTTGAGGGTGCTCAGGATCTCCCACTAGCACTCCACCTAGTGCTGGCACACGCCGAGTCAGAAGCTGTAGATGCTCTATTGCAGTGCCAATGTGAGTTCTTGTGCCAAAGCTCACAAACTTGGGGCTGGAGCAGCAGAAGCTCTTTTGGAGAATTAATGAAGGAGGCTGTAGGAGAGACCAGTGCTAACGTACATGTGTGCTTCCTCAGGGTGTTCTACAAGGTGAAGAGCCGCAGTGCTCACATGAAAAGCCACGCGGAGCAGGAGAAGAAGGCAGCCGCACTGAAGCAGCAAGAGAGAGAAGCAGCAGCAGCAGTGGCGGCAGCGGCGGCGGCAGCAGCCCACAGCCAGGCCCGGCAGGAAGAGAGCAGCGAGAGTGGGAGCAGCAGCAGTGGAAGCAGCAGTGCGAGCTCGGATGAAGATGGAGAAATATAGCAGCACACCAGAAGTGGAGGGAGTAGCAAGGCTGGACCCAACCTCCCTCTTGGTGGTCTCACTTTTTGCTTGCACTTTTCTTACCTGAACCATCAGGTCTCAGTTTCAGTGCTGCAGTTTCCTCATGCCACATGTTCCACTTCACCTTGCCAGTACTGACCAAGCCGGAATGGTGGATGAAAAGATTTGTTTCAACTTGGATTTTTTTTTTTTTTTTTAAAAAAACCAAACAAATAAGATTTCTATTCTATTTATAATGATACCTGAGGTACATAATAGAACAATGTCACCTGCAGTGGAAGTAAGTTCTCTCTCAGGTCAGTCAGACCTTTCTTTTTGTGCTTGTCAGGAATCATGATAACAGGACTCTTGGATATAAAGGTTTCCAGACCGGAACAAGAAAATGATGCTCTGCTCTGAGCTAAGTGTATCCAGTTACTGTGACACTGGTGATTTCTAGATGTTTCCTTTCTCAGCAAGTTCTCCTTCCTATTACACTTTCCTGCCTTTCTTTCTGAGCATTTATTCAGGCAGCCAACAAGTTTTGTGGAAAGATGGTGTGCACTTTTGGCCTCTGCTTCACAAAAATGAAAAGTGGGATGAGCAAGACACTCTTCTTCCTTTCGAGAGGAAGTTTTGTTTTTCAAAAGGAAGCCTGAGGTGGTTTCTTTTATGCCATTAGGAATGCAGCAATGGATATAAAAATATCCTGTGGAATTAGAGTAGCCACAGGCCTTGTGGGTTGTCTCATCTTGAAAAACAAAATAGTCTGCCTTTGATTAACTTAATGGAAAGTAGTCTGGGCTTCACAAGTGCAATTTGAAATGAAAACTGCTGGTTTTGACTTTGCATAAATGGGAGCAAGTTTGTTTAGTGAAAATGAACCAAGACCTTCTTGTGCACTGGATTGTGTGCACCTCAGAGATGGGAGGAATGGACTCTCATCTCCAGCAGTCTCCTTAAATCCCTCTGTGAATGGCTTTTACCTCTCAACACGTCCATTTCTTTCTTGTGGCAGCCCTCATTTATTCCTTCAAATTGCCATCATCAAGAGCTTGCATGGTGGGGCCCTAGTTTCCTGAATACTTCCTGTCAGACAGTATGTACATACTGGAGGAGCTTGTCACTTATTTCCACGCCAGTGGCTGGACAGCCCTGCCTGCCAGGTTGTCCTGCTGTGAGCCTCGCTCTTTGCTGAAAGGCTGACTCTTCCTTCAGAACTGACACATGCTAATAGCCCAAAAAGCATAGCCGCCAAAAGCCTGCTGGTGAAAGAGAGTTAAGAAGTAGTAAAGTGGTCCAGGTGATGTAGATGTTAGATTTGCACAAGACTGTCCTGTACGTCTTTATAGCCCACATTTATCATTATTTCATGAAGATGTAAAGAATCGGATCACTGCCTTGTGCTTGTACCCGTACCCCAGCTGCCCAGCTCCCTCCCCCTTGCCAGTAGAAGCCGCACTGATCCCCCAGCTCCCTGGGTGCCGGCACTGTGCCTGGTCGTGCGTGCACTGCTCCGGTGCTGCAATACCGAAGGAGCCGATCGCTCCTGCGTTCCCAAGCAGGGGGGTTGCTGTACGTGAATTACAGAGTGTTCCTGACTGGCTGATTTTTTTAAAATCTTGACCCTTCAAGCTGCTAGATAAATTCCAGGTTAACTATGGGAAGTGGCTCTAACTCCAGCGTGCCATCTGGCAATCTTTTTCTGCCCCGTGGTTTTATGCAGCCATGATTGCTTCACTTTCTAAGTCTGGGAGGCTGTGTATTTACCATGTTTACTTTGACATATATATGCCTTTGGATAGAATCCTTTATCTTAATAGCAGAAACAGTTACTGCTCCTACAAAATAAGTAGGAGTATCATTAAGGACTGCACTTCTTTCAGTGTTGACACTTTGCCTTTAAGTGTTCAATTTTCTGCCAAGGTTGTATTTTTCATTCCTAACAAAATTAGGTTTCCTTTCAGCATTTGGATGACTGTTCCGTGTCCCCACATGCACGGGTCTTGTTGACTAACTAGGCTGTGGAAGCAGATGGCATGTCACAAACTGTTAAAATCATTCAAAAACTGCAAAGAACTAAAAGCTACTAATCTTTAAAAAGAAGCTTAAGCAAATCAGTCTTCCTATTAAGAGTTTCAGTGTTGATTGTTTATCTTTTTCCTTTTGGAAATTGCAGAAAATGCATGTCTACCATTATCCTGGGGCCCTTAGAGATAACAGAAGCTTTAGCACACTGTGCCAGGACAGACAGTAGGTGAAGCAGCTGGACCTCATGGTCTGCTTGTAGTACTGGGATTAATTCCAGTAAAAAGCAATGATGAAATTAAACTTAAAGTTCTGAAGTGTGTTTCTGGGAAGTTGCCGATAGTTTCCAGATCTTGAGAACTGCAGGGCAGGGCAACAGTTCAGAAACAAGCAGGGCTTGTGAGTACATCTAAAAAGGATTTAAAGTAATGTAGATGCTGTTATACTGTTGTAATGAATGCGTTTGCCTGGAGTACCAGTGTCGCAGCAGCAGAATGGTGTAGAGTTACTTAACAAGAGGCTGGGAAGGCCTAGAAACCATAACAAAGAAACAGAGATAGAGGTGGAACTGGCACACATTGAGAAATATGGCAAAAATGAAGGTGTGAGGGATTTTTTTGTTTGGTTTTTTTGGGTTTTTTTTTTTGATTGGAGAGGAGATCTCACTGAACTTGAGAACTAAAATAAGGTTAATTAAACTGTCTTAGGAAAATACTTTCACTGTCCCTGCTAAAACAGTGCAAAAATCAATCAGCATGTAATCCTTTAGGAAAAACCAGAGACTGTTTATATTGGGACAAACCAAAGCTCTGTCTAGCTCCAGGTCTTGTTTCTGACAGAGATCAGGAGCAGATGCTTAGGAAAAAGTGAGGGATAGCATGGCCCAGCGGGTGTAATTCCAGCTAGAAAATAGGATGCTAAACTAGAACGTACGTGTGTTCTCTGGCAAGGCAGGTCTGCAGACAGGTTTGTACTAAAATGTACTGTTCTCCTTACGGGCAGAATATCGGGGCATTTCTCTGCCTTTTACTCTTCTGCTCTGTGTATCACCTGCATTTACTCTAGTATTTTAGTGTCTGGAAGTATGCCTGGGTGATAATGAGCAAACATATAGTCATGGCCCTCAGGAGTTTTCAAGCTTGAAGTAGTTTTAGATATGACATAGCAAATTATAGTGACAAACAACTGATCAGATGAAATGAAGTACAAAGATTTAGGGAGCAAATCATGGGATTGCTTTAAGTACCAATTTAATCTTCTTTCACATATGATGATGCTTGAAGGGAAGCATTATTATAGTCTTCCAAAGACCAGATCTTTCACTGATTCTCCCTATTTTAAGAAATTGATATAAGAGTAATTTTTCCTCTTATCAAGGATAAGCCATTGAGGTGCTGATAAAAACAAATGAGAGATTTGCTTTAACTACACGAAAATGGTTTGTGTATTACACACTGAATCCAGTACTGGTTGTTTCTCTCCAACACCCTGCTGCAGTAGAAGTAGAAGAGAACAGGAAGATTTGATACAGTGAGGTCTGTCACTGGAAGAAAATCAGAAACAGGCTTTTTCTAAGGATAGCCTCTAACAGCTGTGGGTTAGCATGGCTGACCAAAATCAGGTAAATGCTCCAAGTAAGTGGCATCAAATGGAAAAGTTTCTGAGCATGTTTAGATATTGCTAGTAGCCATCAGAAGACCTCTTTTCTGTCGTGGTAATACGTAAAAATGCTGCTCGTGAGTGTCTTGTTTAAAAACAAATGAGCAAAACCAAACCTGCTGCCCACTTGCTTACGGTAGCAGTTTGGAACTGATCCTACATCTGAATTAGATCCTGCCTACTAGCAAAAGTTGGCAGAGAATTGTTTTAATAAAACAAATCAACCAACCCCCAATTGCTGTGGACAAAGCATTTGAACTGAATTTGTCTAATCTGGAATGAATTCTGCTACTCTTCTTAGTGGGTGAAAAAATTACCTGAGTGGCTCTTTACTGCAGCACAGCGTTAATTTAAGGCTGTGTTGTTCCAATTGTGATTAAAAAAAAAAAAAGATTCTTCTCTACGTTTTGTTGATTTGTCTGTTCTAAAACCCTATGCTCATTATTTTCCATCATTTAAAGACCTATTTCCTGATCCCCAATTAATATAAGGGTTTGCTGCTAGTTTAGAAAAAAGGCAGTATACGCTCAGTCATTAAGTTGAGTTTGAACAAGGTGTCTCTTTGCATTAGCTGTCTTTTCTATGGGAACAAACAGAAGATTTACAGACTGCAATTCTGTAAATGTGTACTAATAGATTTGCCTTTTACAGTGCGAGATCAGGCTTCAGGTGGTCATATACCCAGTAGTCAGGTGGCTGTATTTCAAAACCATTACCAATTTGAGTCTTGATGCCAGCGTTGGGCATTGCAGAGATGCAGCGACAGATCACATTTTGCCCTGATCGCGTAGGTCTGCCTTTCTGTCTGTGTTGTCTGCCCTTTACAGCCAGATTCAGTCTTTCAGGTTTGTGATCTGCATGGGATAGCATCTCAGTTCTGTAAGACTACGTGTGTATATAATTACTAGATACATGCATGCACTTGTGATGCATATCTGATATAGCTACAGGTGTTTTGCAGTCTAGCTGCAAGAACAACAACTCTGCATTTTAATTTATTTGATGTTTTTCCATTTAATGATACAGGTAGCGGTATCTGAGAGAACTCAACTCAGTAAGGTGAAGGCCTACAGAATTTCAATCGGCTGTGCAGGACCTTGGCATTTTGCTAGCCAGGACCAGGTAGGAATATAGCTGTTTAAAGGCAGGGCAAAGATAGACATTCTAAAACTTAAAGGTAACTCATCTATTAATCCCATACTAATCCCATACTAGAGATGTAATGTGAAGTCCAAATTAGCAAAAAATACTCTCTGATTTATCAAACTGAGGCTTTTGGTCATTTTTATCATTGCAACAAGCTTAGATTAAAATCAACATTCAGGAAAAGTGTTTCCTAAACCACAAAGAGTGAGCTTTCTCACTCTCAGCAATTACACACTTCTTAATTCTCTTTCAGGCAGCGGACTAGAAAGTCCCTAATACACGTTATCCTATTTTAGAAGAAATGGGAGTAGGGAGGGCTGTAGCCATAGAAGTCTTGTCTGCTTTCGTACAGTGGCACTTTTAGTCCAATGATTACCTCTGCCAGAAACCTTATTCTAAACTACATTTTCCCACACAAACTCTCTCCCTGTTTTATCTTCTGATGTATGTCTGAAAGTTTATAAAGCTTTAAAGAGACAGAGAAGCAGTGTCTACAAATCATGTTTGATTTTTCTGGGGGTGAGTTTCTATGTAAATCTGTCACTTGGGTTCAGCTGCTTTACTCGCCCTCGTTCTTTCCTGTGTCAAATGTTAGGAAGACACAAACTTTGAATCCCTGGCTGTCTAAGGACTTTTCTTTCCAAGACTAAGATTCCGCTGACAGCTGAGCCTGAAAAAAACCTTCACTTCTCCAGATTAGAAGACAACATATATTTTTATAGAAAGGTAATTGTATATTTTAAAAACCAGTTTCCTGCAGCTTCTCCACATGTATTTTTCCCCTTGTAGTTCAGATTTGATATAAACTTTTTTGTGTTCATTCTTTTTATGTTCTGTTTTTAAATTTGTAGTCAAAGCTTTGGTGTACTGTACAGGAGCAGTCAGCCTTTGTAATTACTGTATAAATGCTTTATAATAAAGTATATTACTTTTATTTTAACAAGTGAGCAGACACTTCCTTTTGTGTGTGTTTGCTGCCTAGGGCACCTTTTAAAAGACTGTTACATGTTAAAAATGTACATATATAAATATATTTACCTGTTGCTGTACAGTTGTGATAGACTGGACTGAATTTATTTTTTGTGTGCTTTTTTTATAAAATATTAATACACTAAAGGAAATCTTGCTGATGTGATTGTAATGTACTATGTAACTTATTTACTTAATATCCTCTATATATCTTAAAAACCTTTTATTAAATGAGGTTTAAAAAATAATTTCATAGCTGAGTTTTTTGATGGTATGAGGGAGTGGCTGGGGGGTTCAGGGTGATAGTGACCGTGATGCATTCACACAAAGGAAGCGGTTATGAGTTCTTTTAGCTAGTCTGCTCTCTCATCATACCCACTTCTGTATTTTCCATAGCAATTTTTGGGGCTGCTTCTCAATGAATTCTCCCCAAATTCACCAGCCTGCGATGTGTTTTATGTCTTGTATCCAGGAAAATAACTGGCAGAGGCAGCTCCAGTTGCTTTACGGAAGTGTCGATTGTGTGTGTGTCCCACTCCAAGCCAAGAACCCTCCCAGAATGCCAGTAACAACCTTGGGAGTGTGTTAGAAATTCATGGGGAGCAGTTCTAGGTCCGCCTCTGTGCTGTAAATAAGGCCAGCTGGATTCTGCCACTACGTGGAACTACAAAGACAGTGGGCAGAGCAAAGGCAGTGTGGAGTAACTTAGTACCTGAGGGGCCTGTATCAGATCTGAATTCCTAGATGGCTGTGGCTGGGACAGAAAGCAGAAACTGAAGTAAATCTAGAGCTGCTGGAAAAAGAGTTAACATTTTCCTGCTGTTTAGTAGAAACAGTGACTCCAGTTGTTAATCATACTGCATCGCATTTTTCAATGGCAGAGTTTAAAAAAAAGTTTTAGTAAATACTGTCTTAAAGGCACTTGTCTGTTACCTGAGTCTGAGGAGTTTTTAAACATACTTTGTTATACAGCGCTAATCTCATTTCCTCTGGCAGCATCTGGATCTCTTTCTGTGGATTTTAAATATTAATATGCTTCCATCCATCTTCAAAACAAAGGTTCCTTCTGTTTTGGTAGTTAACTGTTTTTAGTTAACTAGGCTACTGTTTCTCACGCCTGTGGGTGTGAAGTCTTCAAAACTGCAAATGTTTCACTACATAAAGCAGATGGTAGAAATGTGTATCAGTGTCTGACTGGCCTCCTGCTAAGTTTTAGTTAGAATCTAAGGTGGCACACCGGTCGTCTTTTTAATTGATAATTTATGCTGACAAATTTTCATTTCAATATTCTTGGCAAAGCTGGCAGCAGAAAGACTCAGCCCAAGACATTAAAATGCGCTCTTTTCAGCTCAGTGTAGAAAGTATTACTTTAATTTACTGATGTGGCTGTTGATCAGCAATAGCGTTTGGAGAAGTAAGCGGTATTTTGCTCGGTGAGCAAAAGAGACAGGGCCTTCGCTTCAGATAGCAAACCACGAGTTTCTTTAAGGCTTTAAATAATGTATTTGCCTCCCTATCAAAGCCAACTGGCAAAAGTGCTAAAGGTTGACTACTTTGTACTAAAACTGTGAAGCCATGCAAACAAACTTTGGATCATCAAAAAAGTCACAAGTTCTGGGCATTTTTGGTTTTCATCTTTTTTTAATTGGTGGATCCAAGCCCAAGCTTCTGGAAGTCTTCAACTACTGAAAGAGACCTTATAAAGCATTTTAGTGATTTGTAAGCTTTGAGTTAGTGGTAGTGTGAGGAATTCCGCAGTAATTCCCTGTATGTTTTTCAAATAGCATTGTGGCTGTCATTGCAGGGTGCTATTCTTGTCATTATTGAGACCGACTGCTGTGGGGTAGAAAGCTTTTTCTTTGTATCTGAGTTTTGAAATTACATTTCAGTGACTCTGTCTATTGAAGGCTAAAGTTTCTATTACAGAATTTTATTAATCCTTCCTGGTTTAATGAAATTGATGGTATATTGCTGTTAACAGAACTTAAATTCAAAGTGAATTAGTAATTTTGTACTGAAGAAAGACTAGCCATTTATTTAACTTATTTGGATTTTTTCCCCATATAGCAGTAGTAGACTTTCCTCTTAGGACCTAAGAACAAACTCTGACAACCAATGTCTTAAAAGATTGAAAAATATTTATGTATCGGATGACAAAAATCACAATATATCAGCATTTTTAAAGTCCAAGTTATTTTCTATTCTAAAATGTAGAGGCAATAAGGAACAGCATTTACATACTATAAATACATTGCTCCCTGAGCAGCTAGGAAAGTTTAATGAGAACAAAATTGAATTTCTGAACGCTCTCCACAAGCTGAACTATTTCATTACACAACAGCCAAAGACGTTTGTATAAAATAATGTTATATTATTTTTAAACAAGTTTCACAGAAGAACATTTATAAACATAGGCCTAAATAATTTAAACACAGCAAATTTAACAGTTTGGTCATGCTACAAAATTACTGTATACAAAAGATAGCCAAAGGGGATGTTAAAAGTGCTCTCTTGCTTGAAGATTTTTCTAGAGGAGTCTACTTCTAGTGTAACCTGAGTCATCTACTGGTTCTCAGGTCTCTGCTCACATTTTTCCAGCAGTTCTCAATGTAATCACTGCATACATCAGCTCTTTGAAGAGAGGTCAGTGTGCTAACAAGCAAGTAAAAAACCTAGCTATTTCCTACTGCTAATTTAATTTTAGGGTATTTTTCTAAGGAATAAAGTGGATGCTAATCCTCCATAATTTCACTGGGGAAAGCAGAATTCCACAATGGCTTGCAAGTTTTACATGGGTGCTCTTTTCATCCATGAATAATAATGTGCTTACGGCTTTATTGGATGTGGTGAGATAGGGAAGAGCAAAAAGTAATACAGAAAGACAAGCCTTTCAACATTTTACTCAGCTGCTCCCTATGGGCCTGCAGGCTGAGCTTCGCTGTTAGCTTATACATGACATGGTGTAGCACCATCAATATGCAAATCAGCTGCTTTAATTCTACCACCTGTGTATGTCTTCCACCACATCCAGTGCATAATTATAAAGTGCAAATTTTAAAATTTCAGAAAACATTACTTATTTTGGAGGAGAAAAAGTTCAGGGGGGGTTGATTTGTTCTTGAGAGTATTCAGGATTGATCAGGCAAAGCAACATTAAGCTTGAACCTTCCACCCAGGAGATGCTGAAGCATCTCCTGACAAATGAGAGCCACGGTTTATTCTTTTCTTACTGTATTGTTTCACTGAGATTGCATACAGTTTTGATCAGAAAGGTTTTAAATTATATGCTAATTTATGAAGGGTGAAAGGGAAGGGAAATCTTGTAAGTGTCCCTTACTGCTGTTATAATTGTGCTAAGACTTCATGCCCCATTCCTTTTTTTTTTCTTTTTTGGTGGTATTTATAATGCAGCCCCAAAAAAAGAGATAGAGAATTTGTGCTGTTAATCGGTGAAAAAAGCTGATGACAGTGGGCCACACAATACACACAGCTCTGCGAACAACTGCAGTAGTTCTTGGACTGATTCCCATACGTATAGCCTGTATTGGTCACTTACAAGAGCCAGGAACTGCTCGCATCCCTCATGTCTTGTCAGTGGAGCTGTGTTTCGTTCCAGTCATCACTACGTAGTCAGAACACTTAAGTTTCTATTCTGCTCTCGGAATGTCCCAAAATAGCCAAAGTAGAGTGTTTGCTGTATCTAACATGACCTTCAGAAACGTACAGAATTGGACCATATTTAGGTATTAAAAAAATCAACCAGCAGGATTACTTGGCATTGGACTGCGTGCTCATCGCTATCTCGCTCTCCTGTCACATTTCATTTGAGGCGCTAACTTAGCCATACGTACCATACTTGCAGACCTCGTGCTAGGACAGACCAGCTACAGAGGTTCAAAGCCTTGCTGTGTGGCCAAGCGCTATGACAAGAGCGCTGCATGGTCCGTTCTGAAAATGTCTCCAAACACAGATGAATTTGGCATCTCTGTTTGTTGGTAGTGTTCAGAAGTCAAGTGTTGCCCCGCTCAAGCTCTGGCTCACGTTAAACACACTTTAATTACAGTTGTCAAGGGCACAAGCCAATCCCCTGCTGCCCCACCACAGCAGACGGGGTCGGTCGGGGCCGAGTGTGCCACAGGCTGTGTACTGCCAAAGCACGTCCGCTTTGCCGACAGTGGTTGGCTGCAAGTGAACTGGATGGCTTAGTTTTAAAAGAAGCCGGTATGAAATGGCTGTTGACTGTACACCCTCTCTCCCATTGTGCTTCTTGGTCAATGGTGCCTTTACTAATGATAAAGCTAGGAGAATAATTCTAAAAGAAATTGCGTAAAAACATAAAGTTGTCTGTAAGATAAATCCAGTGGGCTAGTTAACTAAGAAACTGCTTTCTGGTCAAGAGAACAGCTGCCTGGAAATAGTTTGTGCTAGGTGAAGAATGTCCATAGTTTTTGCTGTTGCTCTCTTGACCTTATTTTAAGTAATGAATTTAAATCAAACTCAAGCCTTATCAGCAATTGCCAATGTAAGTTGGAATGCTTAAGAATTGCTTTAACAATCATGGAATAACTAGCAATATATTGAATCTAAACTGTGATTGTCTTGTAATCATCTACTTCACACTGTTCACCTAGAAATTGATTAGAGAGAGAATTCTCTTCTGCTGCAATTATACCTGGAGTTGAGATCAATACCACTGTTGTCTGGGCCAATTCTACCTTTTTATCTCTGACCATGACTTCCAAGATTTCAACTCCTGCCACTCCTTCACAAACAAAATAATTGAGTGGTGTTCTGCCTCCATCCCTTCTATGCCTGGTCTGGAACCAGCAGGTACGCTTGTCACCATTTTAATTTGAACAAAGATGGTACCATGAATTAGAAGAAAAGCTTTTAAAAAAAACAAACAAGCTGCAGAAAAACGTACTCGGGTGACTTGATCTATTCTCTAAAGAGAAGAAGAAAAAACCCACTATTGGCATCCAACAGTGCAATCAGGTATGTCTTCATCATTGTTTAATGCTTTTAACTAAAAATAGTTACCTGACATACAAGGGGGCTTTACTAAAACTGGTTACCCTGCAATATAGCACATTTCGTACATCTTCAATACTTTTTTTTCCAATTCTCACTTTCCATCTCATCTCGCCTTCCCCACTAACTACATGCACTTTCTCTCACTGCTTACATCTGTGCTTTCACAAAAAATGAGTATCCCCAAACCCGAAATTTTCTGTCCTCAAACCCAGGTCTTTTGTTCACTGTTTGTTTCTGTATTAGTATCAGCCTACTTAGTTATAGGAAAATTCCAGAGCTGAGAAGGATTACGTCCACCAGTGACCCAAACAAAAACTAGGAACCAGCTGTAGGCTAATAGGCCACGTATTCTAATAGAAAATAATGTCTTAGTAAGAGACAAAAAAAAAGCTAGCAGATATTTTAGTCTCACTGAAACCATGCAAAGAATTCCCATTGCCTCTTTAAAATAAATAAATATATAAGTTATACATGGCCTTCTAAGCAATGCAGTTGAGTTCCAATGCGAGAAGCCCAGTTCAGAACTTAAGGCCAGTAACAAGCGATCATCAGACCAATACCTTTTTTGTGCATAGGTCCACAACTACTGGGCCTGTTTGGCATAACAGTTAAGGGGATGAAAAGGCAAACTCCCATATTTAAAATTTCGAGGGATTCCCATGACAAAATAAAACACAACAAAGCCTGTAGCGTGTCTCTAAACCACAACATTGTTTTTCTGGCCTCAGTGTTTCCAATCATAATGTTGGCCAGCTGCACCTAACAAGCTAAAATGGTTCTATTATAACCCAAGAGTGAATAACAAGCACCACTAATCAGGGATTAAAAATAGCTATGTATTAGTTTAGGTAAAGATCTCTTGCTAGCCAAACAGCAGATAAACTCAGCTCCACTGGTCTCTACAGAAGGTGTCGTAAGCTTGACAAAATTGGTGTGCCCAAATTCTGGTAACTAACTCTTTGGGTGACAGACTGTGGAGATAAGCTGGTCTTTTAAAAAAATTGCCCAAAGATTTTCTTCAAAACAAACATTTATATAAAAGTTCTATGTGCCAAGCTATCTGGAGTTACTTAAATAATTAAATACCCAACAAGAAAGTGTCGTCAGTTTGCTCCTTCTTCATCTTCTTCTTGTTTAATAACTAGGATACCTAAAAGAAAAAAAGAGAGAAAAAAAATCTGCAAAGATTTATGAATAGATTATGCAGAGAAAGATATAGTTAATGCTGATACACCTGAAAGGTAATCTGGACTGTTGGAAAGAATCTGGACTGGCAGAAAGAGGAAAGAGTTGTATTTCCTGCCACTGCTTCTAACTGACATGAACTTCTACATACCTGAACTGCTCTTACCTAGAAAAGCCTTTAACTGATGAGATCTTCTGTTGGATGTTTTTCCAACTCCTTGGGTAACAGGGAATAAAAAAAGATACTAAAGCAGGACCTGCAAAGATCAGCCTAACCTGGCCACTGGGAGGTTGGTTCAACTAACAACCAACTAGCACATCACCCTTCTCTTGTTGGGCCCCTACTTTGTGCTGCCATTTCCACGACATACATGACCAAGTTAGTATAGGATACCTCCTCAGTGATTGATACCTAACTAGGATGTCCAGACTACAAAATACAAGTATATTAATGTGGATCCAAGAAGCAATATGGTCACATCTCTAAGGGATAACTTGGATGTCATGGAATAAAGCTGCATTGCACACTAGAGTCATAGTCTATATCAACCCCTTGGGTACTTTAAAAAAAAAAAAAAAAAAAAAAAATCACTTTTTAACTGCCATGTTGAGCAAGGGCACCTCAGATTGTGCCAGTCTGCAGGGTTCACACGCCTCATAATGATGTGTTCATGAATTTAAAATAAGCTGAAATGCTAATAGCCCCCAAAAAGATTTATCAAGTTATAAATTTTCCCCACAGTAGAAGGTATATGTTCATTCACCTGCGCTGCCACGTGAGTAATGGGAACTGGGTCACACTGATGCTTTGCTCAGCCTGAGGCAGAGACTTGAACTATGGTGAGGCTTTGTGGTGAAAGCCCTTTGCTTACTGTAAGATTGGGGTGCTGTGTTTCTTTTTTCACAGGTAGGAAACAGAAAAGAAAACCACCACAGCCTGGTTTCTGTTGTGCTTTAGGCACCTAACTGCTGAGCAGGGTTCCTAGCACAGAACAGGAGACGCCTATCTGCTGAAAGAGACCTTCAGTGCTTATTTTTGCACAGAAGATCTTCAACTAGTTCAATAATTTTGAGGTCCCTATATTAGTAATCTCACATATAGCACATCAGCATAACAGGATCCTGGGACAGTGTAACAGCAAGACCCTTACGTCCAGTTACAGCATTTCTGACTTCTCTTTTGCTCAACGTTCTAGTTTTTGTGGTTTCCATTCTTAAATATCATTGTCTCTTTCTACATTGCATAGGAAATATACCTGCCTAATTCAGAG
>NW_009197335.1:0-11220 GCF_000690835.1 Fulmarus glacialis | reverse complement strand
AGCTGCAGTAATGCTTAAGAAACTAAGGGTCTAACCTTATACTAATAAGGTTACTCTCTGCCCATACAGATACTTGCCCTATTTCATTTTTTGTTTCGCTCTCAAAATGTTTTCTACTACAACAGCAAATGGACTACTGCAGGCCATCCTCCGTAGCAGTACACTTCTCTCAGCAGGCTTCCACTTCCCAAGAATTCTTACTACTCCAGTTGATCTGGCTTTGATTTCCCATCCATTGCTCCCTGTACTGATGCTGTCCTCTTGCTGCCATCCCTACACTCGTACCTTCCCTGCTGTTACTCTGACTCTTCGTTAGTGTCACCAGTCCTGCTCTCCTCTTCATTGCTTTAGTAAACAGCAGCTAACAGTGAACATCTAACATCTCCATTAACAGAAATTAACATCTTTAAAAACAGATTTTAAAATTACCTCACTTTTAGTCACTGATCAGGACATGCTTTAATGTATTTGTGATAAAAAGGAGAGGAAAGCTTATAAATTGGGGCTTAGTGTGGTGACAAGAGGGGGATATTCAGGCATTTAGGAAACTTGCATGAAGTTTTGCAAACTTGCCCCTGCACCAGAAGCATAAACATATCCCTGTGTATCCCCATTCCCCCTCTTTTGCTGGGGAAAACTGTAAATCAGATTTTCTCAGAAAACTGTAATTCAGTGTGGCAGATGAAAGCCTTGTTAACTTATTTAATGCTAAACATTTAACTATATAGTTACACAAGTCAACATGTGAACTCCACAAGAGAACTTCAAACCAGTATGTTTCAGTTCCCTATTAGTTATGTGCTAAAACTATTTGACTGGATAACTTCAAGAGTAAAGCGCAACTGTGGGCTGCATGACCACTTGGACTTAATACTCCAAAATCCATCAAACACTTTCAGAAGATCCTGCAGCCAGGGCTGCAAAATTCAGCTGCCAGAAGTTAAGCCTACTTCTGAATAACTCCAAAGAGAGGAGGGAGGAATATTACATGGGCACACAGATGGATTTCTGAGGTTATGATTCATTTCCCCGTGGTTGTCTTTATATTAAGCTGTTAACTCAGACCAATTGCCTCATGCCCCAAACTCACCATCCAGCTTTTTCAGCTTGGGTACCCGTTTGGTTGCTTCTTCAATCCAATTGTTCTTCTGATCAGAAGCATATTTCTCTTGTAGCGGATTGCCTACAAACACCAGATCCTCTAGTAATGGCAGCTCTGCCAGTCTCACAAACTCTGCTGCAACCACAAAGGTGAAAACACCAACCAGATTGTGGAACACGGAAAGTACATCTGCACCAAACCTTCCTTTCAAACTCAGTGCAAACATAAACAGCATGGGATACAACAGGATAGGGATTGCTTGGGCTTGAACTGGTATCAGGTTAAAGAACAGGTATGCATTTTAAAAGAAGTCCGAGAAAGATGATTCAAAGAACAAATTCCATTGGGCTTAGAAGTTAAATTCAATATTCTAACTATTTTTACTCTCTTGCATGAGTGGATATTTAAGGGATTCAGCACATGTCTGCAGGCTTATCAGTGAGACTTAAAGCCGTGTAACATACAGAACTATTTTTTACTTGGTGACTTAACTCATGCATTCACCATACTACAGGAGAAGTTCCAGAATGGAGAGGTGTGGCTTACCCCAGTCTTTCACCAAATTATTTGACATATAAAGAACCTTCAGCTTCTTCATTACACGGATACCCCTCAGTTTCTCAATGAAGTTGTATGAGATCCACAGCTCCTCTAAAGTCTCTGCAACTGCCTCCTGGAAAATGACAGGACTACTCAGGTAAGCGGAAGTATATCTTCCTTATTCTTCAGATTCTCTCTTCACCCCCTACAGGTCACCTCATGTGAGGAAATACTAAGGTATATTGGTCCTCATTTCCTTTTAAGCAGGTCCCTAATTATGCATGACAAATACTCATGGGAATTAAGAGCAAAGGATCTGAAATATATTTAGGAGGACAGAAATCAGAATATTAGAATAAGACACGGAATAGCTGACGGGAGTAGTTGTTCTTAAGGCATAAGGGCAGAGGAGATAAATTCGGCTGCTTGTGCACTGCAAGTATACATGAAGTGAATGCAATTCAACAACTACTTTGGGGGTTATACAATATGAGGGAATGATTCATTTCAGGTGCATGTATGTTTGTACCTGTTGGCCAGAAGTTGCTTTCATAATTCTCTCAAAAAAGAGGTTTTTTTAAACCAGCCATTACACATTGACTCTGCATTTCACACTTAAGAGATATGACATCTCTGAAGGTGGGAGTAGCTTTGAAGAGAAACATTCTGCAGGAGAAACATACAGTATCTCTTGAGGAAGAAAAGAATTTCTATATTAATTAAAAAAAAGTTGATTGAAAAAAAGTTCTTCTGCCCTTAATTCAAATGTAACAAAATCGATCCAATTTTTTCCTCAACAAATTTTCCCCTACCTGGTAGACTTCGTCCTGCCATCTCTTCCCCTAAAGCCATATTGCTGCGGGTGCCAGTTAACATAAAAAGGACAGACTCTCATGAAGTGTGTGTTCATAGGACTGCCAATATTTGTAGAATCATAGACTCATAGAATCATTAAGGTTGGAAAAGACCTCTAGAAGCAGCATAGCCTTAAGTATCTTCAGGTAGAAATTCCTCATGCAAAAAGGAATTATTTTCATGTAAAGCCAGTGGAATTGAAAGGGCTTTACAGACAGACAGACAGCAGTTTTCAAATAAAAGTTCTGCTCATCTTTGTCAAAGACAATGAAATCACTCTTTCTAAAATCCTTTTATGTAGTAAATTAGCCCTGAAGAATCTTCAAACATGAAGAGTGTTTAAACAAAAAAAAAGAGAAAGACTATCTGAAAATTCAGAAGCAATGTGAACAGATCATAGTGAAAGGAGAAAATAAATAGTTAAGCAATAATGTAAATTCAGCACTGTTATGAACATAGGGGAATTATCCCACGTTCTAGACAGCACTCCATTTTGTTAGCGAAGAATTGATACTAAGAAGCGCATACCAATCCATTCAAGTTCTTGATGTTATTTCTTCCCAAAGACAGAATCCTCAAATTTTCTGTAATAGATAAAAGGAAGTTTATTGTTAATAAATGGGTTTTTTTAAATATAAGAAGATGCTGTAAGTCAGGTAAAACACCATATTCTACTTAGAAACAAACTGCACTCTGAACAGGCTGTCTTAAGAAAGAATGACATAACAGAAACAAAACCTCCTGACATACACAGACCATCAGGAATGGATGCAGCGGACAGCTCAGAAACACGCCCATGAATACAAAGTTGCTCATGTGTAGGTTACCTAGTTGAAATTCAGTCCAGATAAATACTGAATAAAAATGATTATTTCACCTTGCACCTGAACTCTAACTGCTAACTTGCTAGTTTTGATCTTACATAGTTCATACCCGTTATTCTTCAGGCAAAAGTAGTTCCACTCTTATTTTAAGGCAGCAGATTTGATGTCTATAATAGAGGGAAGAAAGATCTCCCTCATGGAACATTTACACTCTCTAAAACACAAAACTAACACTTGTTGCTGTCATCTAAAACATCTTCCTCACATGTACGGATACAGGGGTGTGATCCTTTACACAGAATTATCTATTTGACATAACTACAATATCAGGCATATACATTAATACTAATCTTTTCCATCTGAAAAGAGCGTAGATGCTTAAAAAAATTTCTCAGCTTCCTCTCTGCAATAAGCAAAAGCAAATATGTAATAATTACTGGCTTGTTTTTCATAACTATAAGCACTGCTTTCTCTCTCTTTCACAGAAGCCAATAGAGATGGTGAGTTCCTCATATTCTGTACCTTTAAGAGATAGGCCACGTAGTTCTAGTTTGTCTGGCTTGACGATCAAATATTTGGTACAGACTGGATGTTTTGATTCTACATTTTATTAATACGAATATTTAAGATGCTTTAAAGGCTTTTAATGTGTTATCCCACTAAAAAATTTCATTGCTTTCACGTTTATATATAACTGCCTAATTAATTTTTGCTTATGATAGAGTTACTCAAATTTAAATACTACAGTACAGTTATTTGGAAAGACTACTGGAATATTTTTTCCCTGATTAGTATTTGCAAATTAGTTGAAATCTGAGCATATTACGAAAACAAATAAGTTCATCAAACTCCTTGAGAGCCCCATTGGTGTGTAGTTGGAGAGGATGGGATTCCAGGTTCCTTGTGTGTCCCCCTGGCAGTTTGACGGGGACAGAAAAGCCTGGAAGCTCCAGCCCAAAACCTGCAGCTTTTTGCCAGCCTCATGCCACAGAGTCAAAGTCTTGAGGACAGACCACTAAGACTTCGGTCCTAAATTCAGTAAGCCAATGAGTTTCAAGCTGCCCATGAAATAAAAGTTCAGTTCCACTTCTAGACAGATGGCACGCCCCTTTCAAGTAAGAACAAAATCAATCCAAATCCTCTGCAAAGTGGAATGGCATTTTTCCATCCAGATCTACGACACTCCAACCTCAGTCCAACCAATACCACAATTACAGAGTTGTTGATCTACAGACTGTCTCCATCATGAGCACGGAAATCGGTCATTAAATCACTCTAGAACTGATTAGCTTTTGAATATCACAACTCAGGCCCACTGGAAGTTACCAAGATGCTTTCTGAATGGATTTTTTTTTTTTAAACTTGCACAGTGAGACAACTGCCAAGGCTAGTGCACAGGGAAAGATGCTTTAATACACCATTATTGCTAAACATGCATTCTCCAGTAAGACTCGTAATTTTAAAGGTCACTTGTAATTTTCTAAGAGGAAGAAATTAAAAAGGTTAAGAATAGGTATAAAGCTGAACACATATAATAAATTATGGTGTACGTCCTATCCAACCAGAAAACAAACATAATCAATGACCGGCTTGTCACTTACTTAGGCTGTTCAAGTTGGCGATTCTTTCAATGCAGTTTGTAGACAGCGATAGTTTCCTTTAAAAGCAAGAATAATCAATTCACAGTGTACAAGGGATCACTATATCAGAAGAGTTCAACATCCAAATGCAAAAAATTGCAATTTGCAAAAATTGCATTAGAAATAATTGTCTATTCTTCTCTCATTAGATGGTAAACTAACTGGATGTGTAAACAGACTCAAAATATCCTCAAACCATCAAGACTTCTGCAACTTTATTTAGCTTCTGGGAAAGTACCATGAGTTAGTTACATGACATATTGGATTATCTTTTTTATGCCTAGCCTTGGCAAATGCATGGATATTTATTTCTGAAATGGCTCTAACTTCTTTCTGAAAGTCCTGGTTAGGTCTCCTTTTTTTGCATAAATGTGCCAGTTAACCAATAGACTCCAAACACGGACCCGTAATTATATGCCGATAAGCAATATACCGATTTTCTGGGGACAAATATCAGTACGCTAAGCTTCCCTAACATTTTCTCAGTTAAGTGACAGGGATCTTACAATTAAAAAGTGGAACTGTGTGTGGAAAGAGAAACTTAGCTGAGAAAAAGAGAAAGCTGCTGCTTTGAAGGCCGCACTTAAACATAGTAAACACATATTTGCACACCAGACAGCAGAAAAACTGAAAATTAATAAAAAGCGAAGAGAACGTTTGGTTTCCAATTTGTTTTTAACTGAACTTACTCGCAGTTAACAAGCGTGGAGAGAGATTCATCCATCCTCTCTACAGGAGGAATCTGACCGTACAATTTCACCTCCTTTGCCTCTGAAGCCTTCTGGCCATTTTTTTCTTCCTAAAGAAAACAGAAGGTGAAGAAGATGCTCACTGCTACATGCAATTACTAAAAATTATTACACTAAAAAATTACTATAGAAGTGATTACCATAGAAGTAATTCCAATATATTACTAAAAGATATTACTGAAAAGAGAAAGCATTTTGAATACTGTTTATCAAGATTTGTGCTGATGTAGCATAAAGACAGGAAGGCTAGCTTATTTTCAAGATATTAAAAGAATTTATACATTACACATGTTTTTTTTAAAAGTTGTGTTACACTTGAGCAATTTAATTAAGGCGTCCTCTGCCATAAAGAAATGGAGAAGAGATGGAGGTTTAAAATTTGGAATGAAGGTACTTCCATGGAGACTGACATACAGGAGCCTCAACTAGGGCCAGTCTGTAGCAGAAGCCAATTCTTAAAAGCTCCGACAGAAAAATCTCCTTCCCACTTCACCCAGGAAACTCAGAACTCACACCTAACTCACGACACCAACTGAACACGGGGGAGTGTGTTTTGGGGGAGAACCTCAACCGATTTACAGTTAAGAATCTAAAAAAAAAAAAAAAATTTCTAATTAGCCATTAAAAAAGAGTGGGGGAAGATTTCACACTTTAGAGAATACAGCAAAAGACAAATTTCCTATTTACAATCTAGATTGATAATTTTCTAGATTAAATACTTTATAAAGTTCAGAGCTTTAGAAAAATGGTCATAACTTCAGCATTTGGGTTTATTAAAAAATATAGTCTATTAAAGCTTTTAAAATTCTGAAGTGATGGCAATTATTGACTAAACACTTGGAACAAGTATCTATTTAGGTAGTACCAACAGTTTTGACAGCTGCCTCCCTGACAGCACAAAGGGAGCATTTTGTCAATTCACTCAGCGTTCAGTGGGAGGACTGGAGGTCCATTAACAAAGGAGAAATCTACTCGGCGATTTCAAAACAAGGACTCTTGTTTTCTCCCCCATTTTTATGCAGCTACTGAAAAGTGAGAGAGCTGAGATCTGGCCTGGGTTATATGGCTACTTTGTAACGAAATGAATTGCGTCCCAGAAGTCTTTAAGAATCCCACAGCACAAGATCTGGTTTTGATAATGTTATTTTCTCTCTTACGTACCGAAAATACTTCAGGCAATTTAATTTAATAAAAAATTAGCATGTTGCCTTGTGCATTTACTTATACTCCAGTTTCTGTACAAATTCAGTGTGATAGTATTTTTACTCATAATTAGCGATTTAGCAAATAAGCACGTCAGATGTTTTGCTAGAATACCGTGAATGTGTTCAAACTACGTCACTATATAAATGTGAAACTTCCGTTTTCTTTTCCAAGAACAACACTGTATCTATTTGCATTTATACTTAGCTTATAATCTATCAGTTTATACCACAAATAAAAATACATTTTTTCTTAAAAACACGCAAGGGAGAGAGCCTCCAACACAGACTGTGGCCAGCAGTGAGTGCTTGCAGGAAGAAAAGTAATCCTGATTGCCGCGCACTTCTGGAAGAAAGGTCAGCTGAACGACCACAGTAAGCCACAGAGAAACCACAGGTAGAACAGACACTTTTTAAAGAACAGGTCACATGTTTGCTAAGTTGCTTTGATTTAACTAATGTCATGCTGACTTTAGGGCATAGGTAAACCCTTATGTCAAAGAGAAGGAAAACATCCGGAATGCAACACACCACCAGGTCCAATTTTACAAGTCACATGGACCCAGATTAGGAGTAGTAAAAGGAAGATTTAGACCCCCCCCTAATAACATGAACAGAAAAGCAAATTCAGCACTTCATGCCTAACGTTTATGGAAACTCACTGACACAGGTCTATTATCTCTAAGAGACATGTGACAGAGGAGCAAATGGAAAATAAATCTTTAACAGGAAACACGGAGTTGAGGTTTTGGAGGGCAGAAAAAACGAGGGAGGAAAAGCAAAATTTTTTAATACTCAGTTCACACCTCTAGTAATGCTAACGTCCGCAAGCTGTTGCACTCTAGTTCTTATTAGGAGAGCCAGAGTGAAGTTTGTGGGATATACCAACATAACTGAAAAAACTCTGAAATACTGAAGGTACTAAACAATGATAAAATTCAAAAAGGAAGTAGGCTTCAATTACATCCAGATCTTCTAAGACCAAAACATTTATAAACTCTTGCTCTAGCAGCTGGCCAGAATTAGCAGGAGAGTGCATGTATATTGAACAGCACACGTGTGCTCTAATCTAAAATTCACTGAGACTGGGGAAAGATTGTCACTGGTTTTACTGGACTGTGAACCTGACCCCAGAGCATCCTTTGAAATTACATCCGCATCCTTGCCACCAAACAGCTTTCTAGAAGGCTCCAAGACCAGGTCAGTCACCACCCCAAATGACTGTCTGTATTAACACAGTACTTTAAGAAGAAAAACAAGCAAGAAACTCATTCTGAGTTAAGCTTTGCACAATATGAGGGACCATATGTTAAAAGACAATAGTAGAAGTTTCGCTGACTTCAGTACAGTGAGAATTTCATACTTGTTTATTCTGTGGGAAGGACTACACTCAGGCAAAATGAACGGAGCATAATTAAAACATAAGACATCCCCAACTTTAAATCTCTTTGTAACCTCAGGCCTTCTATCAATGCATATTCAGCAAAACAAGGCAGGAGAGCAAAACAGACTCATCTTTACCAGCTGTACCAATTTAACAAGAACACGCAGAAAGTCCAACAGAACATATTATACTTCAATAATAACAAGGTTTTTACTTTGTGAAACTTCTTATAGCAGATGCTTCAAGCAAACATATTTCTTACAATAACTTTGACAAATAAATTTAGCTGAATACAGTCAAAACCCATGCCACAGAGTACTGCAAAGCAGCTAGATACTGTTCTAGTACTTACCCATTTGGCTAGAGCTTCTTTGATAGTTGTTGCTTTTGCCTAAAAATAAAACAAATTTAAATGAATATTCATTGCAAATTTCTAGTTGGCTTGTTCACTGCAAACCTATCTCCTCTCCCTTCTCTCTCCCTATCCTGCTTGTTTACCCTCCTCTACCACTTCCCTGTATTATCTTCCTCCAGCTGAGTCTAAGAAGCTGGAACCTCTCAGTGTCCTGTAATTTTATTTTCTGGAGTACTTGGTAGCATTTTCAGAAGCAATCAATTGGCTTCATGTGAGGACATTATCTTCCTGATCTTACTCTCTGCCCCGTGTGGAGCATGGATTTGGGACACTGCTTGTTAGCTTTGATGGTGAATTTCAATTCAATTCAAAGACATAAGAAGTTACTGCACTGAAAAATGTGGTCGAATGCTCTTAGAACCCCACACTTTCTATTATTGTGCATTAGCAACTTTCTGTCTGAAAGCAAGTCTGTGAGTAGGCAGAATGATACAGCCTCTTAAGATTCACTGAGGAAAATAAGATACATCTTGCCAAAAATCAAGAGCAATCCCTGGATTGTTTATGTTTGTTCTTTCCTAATCGTTTTATGTCGAACCATGTGATGTGAAAACATGTATTATTCAGTTAGGAAAAATCTGAGAGCTGCTGTACAAGGCTTTTTAAGGATTGACCCACTGACCAACTTTCTGTTGTCACCAACTCCAACTTTTCTGCCTCACATCAGAGTCTTATCAAAACCACATGATGATATCCAAAACAGTAGTATACAGAGAAACTCTGATATATCCTAAACATTAAACATATACCAAGATATCTTTCGGATTAAAAAGGTTTCAGAGACCAATCTTCACAAAAACTGATCAACAGCCTCCTTTCTACAAAAACAGGAGGACTCTAGCTTGGGCATCTCTATTGCTCTTAAGTGTAGCACTACCACATGTGGATAGAAGCAACCTTTCAGGTAATCAGGTACCAAAAAAATGACTGTAAAACTTAAAACCAACAAACTGACTTCCACCCAAAATCCTACAGGCAATCACCTCGGTCACAGAGCTTTAGTGTTGGGTACTTTACTCTATAGACCACTGGAAACTCTGGACCCAAGGGTAAAAGACAACAGTTGAAGCAGCTGCATATAAAAGAATGGCTACAGCCACTGAACGCCCCGCAACAGCCTAAGACCCAGCAACAGCAAGGACTCTGAGCATGCATCTCAAATATCAGTATATACCTTCATTTAGACATATATCACTGAGTGATCTCAGATGTTCCTGCTGCTTCCACCCATTGATGGGTATTCGTTTTAATCCTGTCTATACCATGTGATAACTAGCTCCAGGTCCCATTGCAGATGACCTGGCAAACTTGAGCCGTGGCAGTATCTCCTCTGTCTGCTGCAGATAAACACCTGCGTGACCTCCTCCTGTTCAGAAAATCACGTCCCTAGTTCCCACTCCAGCAGCCTCAGGAAACCCGATTAACAGCTACCAGTGTGCCAGCAAAAACAACTGGCTTCCAGTTAATCAGTTTTTTGGACAGGAACTTCATTGCATTTTCCTTAATTACGGCAGCCAATTGTTACGGTATTCGGGTACATGATCTCGGTCACTCATGTTGAAGATAGAAATGGATTTATATGACCAGCGCCTGCTTCTGTTTCAAACTCATGCCTAAAACTAGATTGGACTTAATGATCCATGTGAGCACAAAGAGCAGCTTCTTCCCTGACTTCTGCTGACTGGTGTCTCCTGTTGCAATATCCGATTTGGTGGAAATACGAAAATCAGCATAGTGGGTTATCTGGAGAACACGTATCAGGGACTGCGTTTTCTTTGAAGTGCACTTGAAATTTCTGTAGGTAAATCATAGTATCTCCTGCCAAGGGAGGTTACTTAAGGGAAACCTCCCTCTGAGAAGCCTATTTTCAGGGTTCCGCTACCTGCATATTGAACAATTTCCTACAGGTATTTAGACTAAAGAAAGTCATATTACTTAAAATATTCAAAATGCCAAGTGATCAATAGCTGAAATTGTCACCCTGAAGAGTCACCATCATCATGGCAAGAAGAAGAAACATAATACCTTAAGGGCAAAAAATCCCATCCCTGTACATATAGAAGTTGTAACAAAAGAAATATTTTTCCCCCCAAAACATGGCTGTTGGACAAGTATTTACAAAATTCAGACCCCCAAGAAAAAGTAAACCAGTGACACTTTGCCTTCATTTGCAAACATTTATTTGTATGTTAAATAGAGCAAATCAGAATTGCACAGCAACAGATACCAGGCTAATCACTGTAGTAATCGCAGATACTGCTGCCTTGAGAACACGTACTACCTCAGGTTTTTATATGACGGCATCCCAGACTCCGCACTACTTTGATCTATCCCTGAAATCCCCCCTTTCCATGGTACAGTAACAGGCCATAACTCCCCCGCCTTAGCCAACGCCCCGAGCACTGAGCTGCCTTCTGCCCGGCTGATGCCGTGCCCGGGCTGCTCGGCGCCAGAGACCAGCTCGGAGGAGCCCGGGCCGCGAAGGGCTCGGCTCCGCGCTGCCGCTCAG
>NW_009197334.1:0-14818 GCF_000690835.1 Fulmarus glacialis | reverse complement strand
CTATGATTCTATGATTCTATGATCTATTTTTATCCTCTTTTCTGGACTAGGCTGTGCATTCTCGTGACATCCCCCTTCCTCTTCAAGTTTTCCTTGTTCCTTTGCACTTTGAAGGAAGTTAAATGAAGAATAATTCTTCATTTTTTTTCTGCCTTTTCTTTTTTTTACATCAGAAAATGTTAATATAAGTCTCAAATCATTGATAATCACTAATAATGTAAGGTATAAGGAGCTTATCTCTCTACATTATCCATTGTGACTGTTGCAGTATTTAACAGCAATGGGGCTTGGATAAAATTCAAGAGTTCTTCCTTAAAAATACATAACAAAACATTATTCCACATCTCTGTCTGGAAAACTGTGAAATTAACTTAATTAAGCTATCCAAATACACAGGTAATATAAGAAAAGAAAAGCACAGGGAAAGAAAAACATGATAGGCTTGATACTTACTTAAACCTGAGAACATAAGAACCTAGTGCTGTTTACATGTCACAGGTATTCAAGATTTCTGTGTGGGGAAGGTTGCTATAGCATGGGAGATTTGCAGGGGACCCATGCCTTATCTGGAGTGTCTGTTGGTTGCTAGGCTACATAATCTTTGATGTTTGAAAAGGCATTAGGCAACTATGGTAAAGCAAATGAATCTAGCCCATTGAATAGGAGTACATTTGATAGTAAGTCACTTAAATCTAGGTAACTATATGAAGGTTCTGTCAGATTGTCCTGATTTCAGGACACAGATCAGTCTTAATTCCCATTATAGTGAATGGACATGAGACTTCATTTGGTCTTAGGCTAAAACAGACATTTTGTGTCTTTTGAGATACCACAGGATAACCCAGCTGGCATCTAGCTACCTCACTAGTACATGAAAGTACATGAAAGTACATGAAAGTGTGTGGATTCTGTGTGATACCTGCCAGCTTCGTTCAGAAGTCTCAGATCTGAGACATTAAAGACCTGCTTCAGGATGAGTTAAATTCCTCCCCTTGGCTTCATTGATTACATCAACTAGGAGACAAACATAGGTATCTAACGCTACCTTGTGGTGGTGCATCCTCCTTCTCTCCCCGCACCCCCACCCCGGGCCGCTCCACGATCTCAGAAACTCCCGTTAAACCTTGGCCTTGGTGTAATGAGTCAGGCAGTGAAGCGTCCCTTTACTGAATCAGGAACTCTTGCGTAGCTCAAGTTGAGGAATGTGCCGATCGTACCAGAAACTTCTGTGGCCTGGCCCAAGTGGAAGACGAGAACGGGGATCATTGTCATCCCCGATACCCTTATCTGAGTCGTAGCTCAAGTGGAACAATACTATTATTACTGAAACCTTGAGAGTTTTGACGGATGACTGAAGTCAATTACCTTGCAACCCTATAAACAGCAGTCTCAAGTGAGACCCTTTGAGCTCTCCTGGACCGCAGCGGGCTGCGCCCAGCATCTCCTTCTGAGATGAACGCTCGTCAGAGTTTGCAAACTCTTGAGTTTGTGATATTTGGAGAACCGTCGCGGGCTGGCACAGGACCTGGGCTGCAATACTCCTCGAGGCTCAACCCTTTGCCCATTGAGAAATGCCAAGACATTTAATGTGAGATTTCACTGAACTCAAAGGGGATTTTTAACAAGTATATCTTTGTATATTTATCTATCTTTGCATCCGTGTGCGTAAGTGTGAATCGATGGAAGTACCTGCTAGCAAATATAGACTGCTAAAATCTTATGATCTATCTTAAGATTGTGAATGAACCTTAGACTGCTGCTAAACACATATAGTCCCTTAGACATATACCATTGACCATGTCGGGGACTAAGGGTATATCTAGCCGGGTCTACTCTGAATCTCGTGACTCAACGGGAGGGTTTCCTTATCCTTTTCATATTAGACATAAACTGCTGTCCAAGTCTGAGACTAAGATTGGATCCAGCCGTGTCTTCTCTGAACCTCGTGACTCAGCGGGAGGGTCTCCCTTAACTTTTTCATCCTCGGTCTCTGTATAAATCATCCCAGCTCAGTTCTAACACAACACCCTGGTTTCAGCTGGGATAGAGTTATTTTTCTTGCTAATAGCTCATATAGTGCTGTGTTTTGGATTTAGTACGACAATAATGTTGATAACACACTGATGTTCTAGTTGTTGCTAAGTAGTGTTTACACTAGCCAAGGACTTTCAGCTTCCCATGCTCTTTTCCTTTGTATGCTTCTTCCGTGTAGCAAGTGATAGAGTGAATTTTGCCATTGAACTCTGTTAAGTCACGCTTTTATAAATTTCTATTAAAATCACTTTCTGCTAATACTTTCGGCAGTGATTCTTTGAGCTGCCTCTAAACCACTCATTTGCAACCCACCTGAAATGCTCTGGGATACTGGAGACAGCCACAGGAAGCAGGCAAACAGAATGGAGGAGACTCATGATCTAAGTAGCGGCAAGAAGGTTAGTAAAAGGCATCTCAAAGAGTGCTAAATGCCTGTTTAAGAAATATAGTCAATGCCTTTTTAAATAACTCAATCAAAGCCTACGTCTTTTGTGATTTTAAAGCATTCAGAGGCTCTTAGCTTCTGCTTAGACACCTATATGTAGACACTTCAATTCTGGTGTCTTAATCTGGAGCTGAACTCCATTCAGTAACATCAATAATAGTTCTCAAAAAACAGACATTCATCTCATAGTGTACACTGGTGGTAATTAAAGTCTACATCTTTAACCTCTAGTTAAGTGACTGATGAAACAACTTGTCTCTGCCTCTTCATCTGATAGTACAGATTTTTGTTTCTTACAATAGTGCTGAATATTCAGGTTTCTCCAACCTCTTTCACTTGGGGGCAATTTGGATAGTGAGGTTTCACATGAATTACCGCTGATCTTGATGATAATACTTTTTTTTTGCCAGCAGCCACTCCTGTTAAATGTACACATTGCTGATCATGCTAGCAGTGGTCCCATTAATCATCATTAGCTGGTGTGCCATTAGGTGCTTTTGCTAATTGTATTCTCATTTAGCAGTTCCCACTAACCTGTTTAGTGCTAGCTGTCACCATAGTAGTTTACATAATCCCCATGTATACATGTTGCTAACTGTGATTTGTTCTAATTTGTAAACTCTCAGGTAAATGTAGCACAGGACTCCTCATGTGATCTGCTGGTCTATCTTTCATAGTAATTCCCTGTAATGTTTTAGAATGAAGAGAAAACACAAATCAGTTCAGATTCCCTCTCATAACAGATAGATTTCCCAAGCCTCCCCCCTAAAATACAAAACAAGAAACTCCCAACCCAACCAAACAAAAAAAAAAACACAAACAAAATCCTCCCAGAAAGTCCAAAATTTCGGAATCTTCGGTGCTGCAAGTTGTGATGATTCCCTTACCCTTAGAAAGCTGGGCACACCTGTCACCCATGCTGTGAGCAAAATAACTTCATCAAGTATAATTTTCTCAGGTTAACAAAATATGTTTTTTAACAGAAACCTCTCTAAGCTATTACCATGTAATTGGCAATTAACCTTATCCATTTCATTATAGCCAGTGCCCCAACTTCTCACTGCTGGCAAAAATGCTTTTAACCCAGTGGGATGTTATCTCAGTCTTCATCTGTACGTAGCAAAACACTATGTTTATACTACTTCATATATTTTTATTTGCAAGTGGAATAAGCTTTAAAGTAAATGCCCCTGAGAAAATAATTTTTGACTATGCAATATAGGTAAAATTAGTTTGCAGGATGTATTGGGCACAGGTGACAAAGTGTTGGCAGCAGGGTGCTGCAGGGGTAGCTTCTGTGAGGAGGACCAGAAGACAATAATTCCTGAAGGACTGCAGCCTGTGGGAAGGACTCACAGTGGAGCAGGGGAAAAGTGTGAGGGCATGCAGAGGAAGGAGTGGCAGAGAGGAGCTCTTATGGATTGACCACAACCCCCATTCCCCATGACACCTGCCCCACTCAGAGATGAGGAGGAGGTAGAGGACTCTGGAATGAAGGAGTAATATTGAGCCTGGGGAAAAAAAAGATGGGGGGAGAGGAGAGGGGATGAGATGTTTTAGGTTTTGTCTTTGTTTCTCTCTAACCAAATCTATTTTATTTGGCAAGAAATTAAATTAATTTTCCTCAAGTTGAGTCTGTCTTGCCTGCAATGGTAATCGGTAACTGATCTCCCTGTCTTTATCTGAAGCCACAAACTTTTTCGTCTTATTTTCTCCCCCTGTCCTGTTGAGGTACAGGAGTGAGAGAGCAGCTGGGTAGGTGGCTGGAAGCCAGCCAGGGCCAAGTCACTACATAGGAATATAACATATTCTAGTCTACCAGTAACCTGAAAAAATAAATATAAACTTGCTGAGACTTGTAAGATGTAATTATAACCATTTTAGATTAAAGATTATTATAATATCAAGAATTTAAAAAAAAAATTGAAAAGAAGAACCTTTTACAATAACAGTGATTCATGAATCTATAAATAAGAATCACAACCTCCTGAAATCCAGATCTTGGTTTTAGCTGTTATATTATTGTTACAATTGTAATATGCATTGAGGTTTTTTACGTTTCGGTAGTGATATTAAACAACACATGACAAGGTTAACATGATCTGACTTTGTTTTTCTTTTAGATCCTGTAAAAGCAAATCATTCTTTTTCTCTGTAAACGTGTGGCACTTTCACATCTTGATATACAATTTATTTCAGAAATGAATGCTCACTGATATCAGGATTTGCTGCCTGCAGTTTAACCAGTCAACAGCCACATTTGCTTTATTTTATTATTTACTAATTAATTTATGTGTACTTTTTATTCACTGAAATAAGTTTTCTGAAGTATTCAGAATCATATTGTGATTCTCAAATAATGGATAAAACTAAATGAAACTTCAATTTTTGTAATGGAATGACCAAGTATAGTATTTAATAACCATATAAAACTCCAATATCTTGTTGGATCATTACTTCAGAATGTGTTCACAGATGAAGAGACAAAGAGAGGAGCTTAAACTGATTCAAAACTATATTGTTCTCCCTAAGTAATTTATATTCATCAGAGCCAGGTATTTAAACAGTAAAGAAACTAATGAAGCACTGGTGACTGAACACCTATTGGTATGTTTCTTATTATTTTTCTCCTTAAATCTTAATGAGGTGTAATTACAGTTTCTCGTATTTTGTCTGGAACATGCATTATTCTAACAAAGAGTGGTGACAAGTAGCTGTGTCTGACTTCATGAGCAGCAAACTTAATGCAAATATGTAAATGAGGAACAACAAAGAAGAGCCTGGAGATATTAACATCTGTGTGAATGAAGGAACCATTTCACAACTCAGTGGACCTTAAACAAAGCAGACATTGAAATCTGATCAGTACACAGGGTGGATTTTTAAATATGTTCAATTACTGCTTGTCGCACAGCTGTCACTAGAGCACAGCTTCAATCACACTGGGGATTATGCTTTGACATTACCAGCATATAAAAATGGTATTCATGATAAATAGTTTTCCAGCATAGTAAAATAAACATTTTTCAGCCATGTCTATGAGTCAGAGATCCACTAATACTTCCATAGCTCTGGCAATTTAGACAAATAGAGATGCAGGGGCATCTGCTAGGAGCAAAAGAGCTGTTTTACCAATTGACCTAGTAACTATCTGATTAACTATCTCATTTCTGTGTAATATTTAAGAAAATATATTGCTTTTGAGGAGAATATGAATTTTGAATGAAGATAATTCATTCATTTATGAGGAAGGGAAGGAGAAAACCACTCTTCTACTCTCTGGAAAAGTAGATTTCTCTAGTCAACTTTTTCCACAGAGTGAAGCAGAGGATAGTATAAGAACTGTTTTGTGTCTTAGAATATTTTCCTTTAAAATAAGTAGAAACATATGCTACATGTTGGTTGGAAGAGTAGCTTGAAGATTCAGTTAAATAATCTTTTCAAATAATTATAACCTTTACATAGTACTTAGCTCTATTATTAATTTAAATGATATTATCTGTAATACTTATTATTACTGTTACTGGTAATAATACTGGTATTCATCATAGGGAATTACATAAATCTTATTTTATATATGAATGCCATAAACAAAATTTGTGAATATAATTTGCTAGAATATTTCCAGTGTTATGTCATTTAATTAGAATAACTGAAAGGCAAACAGTATTTTTTGGTAATACTTTGGTAATCCTTATGCTCACCAGATTATCTCATTTAAGGACCATTCTTAGATATTGGACAAGCAGTTTGAACATGTATTAATAAGAATTCCTGATTTAGACTAGCTAAATCCAGGCATAATTTATTTCTATTTCTGTCTGACTGTTTTACTCTTTTACTGACTTACTCCTAAGTATCTAATATCTTCACCCACAAAGTACTTCAGTGTCACAGCATTGCAGTGCCTGTCACTTAAACATCCAATACTAAAATCAGCCTTGACTAAAATGTCTAAAATCTGAATATGACACATGGAGAGAATTTGGACACCTCACACGGAATCACAGAAGCTTTCACACCAAGGGAGGAGCTGCTTGGGGAAACAAGGAAATGCACACACAAAATTAGTGGAGATGAATCTCAGTACATAGCTATGGTACTCTTTCTTTTTTCTCTCTTTGACCCGATGAATCAACAATACTCTGCCTGAACACCTTTTTAGGTTTGAAAGAATGTTCCTGTGTATCATAAAATACCACACCAAGAGATTGTGATCCACCACTCATCCAGCCAAACTCATTATGTGACGTTTATAATCAGTCAGTTGAGTCAGATGGGATAATTTCTGTTCTATTTATGTCTAAAGCAGAAGGAAAATAGTTAGAAACAGTAAAAAATACTAAAATATAGTGGCACTATTCTGGTTTGTGGATTAGTATGTCATTTGCAAATTTATGCATATAACCACTTTAATTGTAATTCAGATTTCATAAATAAATGTTTGCAAATGCGGGACTAGAATCTGTAGTTCCCTGGGGTCACATTTGCCTTTTCAACTTTCAATCACCACTGTACACGGTTTTGCTCTGGGAGATCTCTAGTGATGCAAGCCTGGATTCAGTCTTTCCTGTACTGAACTCTGCCTGAATGCTGCACAAAGTGTAGGAGGAGAGATGTAATAAAAGAAATTCCATACAATTCTGGAAGATAACCTACTTCTCTTGTGTAGGTCAAGCTCTCCTTTGCTTAACTTCATCTTTAAATTGCTGTAGATTCTGTTGGAAGGTACTGAGAAAATTATTTTATCTCTGACAGCCCCTTTACTCAACTCAGTGACTGAAAATTAAACAGATAGCAGGTTGTAAACCACATCCAAAGATCTCTCATCAAAAGAAAGCCCCTTTTGGATGCAGACTCATGCCATCTACACTTCTCATAAATGTAATTTAGATAAAAAAGAGCCCATAAATAGTCCCTCCCTTCTCCAATTTTTAATAATAGATGAGGTGAAATAGAAAACTAACATAAAAATAAATGTTTTGATCTGGCGTATCTATATTTCTTGAACTGCTTATTATCATCCAAAGTGTGTCAATGTTGCATTTCACAAAATAATTGAAAACACAACTTCTTCTTGACCCTTTCCCTTATCTTATGGCACTTGCTAGAGCCGAATAAGCAGACTTTGACAATATTACCAAAAAATATATTCAAGGGTTTGAAAATAAGCAGCTAAACAAGAAAGTAATTAATTTTCCTTTCTATAAAAATATAATTAAAATTATTAGTTGATATTGCAATGGGCTTTCGAGTCAGATCACATCCCAAAGAACTTTTAGTAGACCATGTCTGTGGCACACTGATTTTTAAATTACCAAAGTATTTATTTTAAACATAGACTGCAACAGCTCTGGGAAAATGGTATCTCATTTTAAAATGTGCTTCACTTAACTATGAAATCCATATTTAAATCTGGGACAGGAAATACTAGAAAACTAGAATAATTCTGAACATGACTCTAAAGCAGTATAAATCAAGCATATGTACAATATTGAATGCAAATGTAACCTGTCTTGTCTTCTATAATAGTCACTTATAAACAGAGTCCAATAAATTCTAGTGTTGATAGCCTAGTCAAATATAGTAATGTAACCTCTCTTGAAAGGCCTTGCAAAAAGTTATGTACTTCCCGATAAAGACAATTTTTCTTTCTTTTGTTTATGAAGCAGGGTTAAATGACTAAGACACTATGATTAATTTTAAGATGTTGGTAGTAGAAGAGATAACACTGATCTAAACACCTGAAAAAGTACTCACAAAATAACTTCCAATTAAGAGTTTGGTTACTAGAACATTTATTTTTTCTCTGTAATGTATTGAAAACATTCATGACCATATTGTTCAAAAGTTATCTTAAAGTTTTCCGAACTATCTGCATAGAGTTACAAACAATGGCCACATTTTCTTTCATATCTATTAATTTGAATCCTTCACTGGATAACTATCTCCTCTCTTGTCCTCCACTTTCCTCTCCTCCCCTCTCCATTTCTACTTGGAGTAATGACTAATGAAATTTGGGTGACAAACAAGGACTAAAATATCCACATTTTATGACAAAATTTTTGAATGGATAATCTTTTTGAGGCTGAGTTTGTTAGAAGGCTTAGTATTTTGAGCTTCAATCTTCATATGGAGACTTTGGGGCCTATAGTGACACAAGAATAAATAAGTAAACAAAATGTAATAGCAAATCATGAACTGGAGAGATTCTAAAATTCATGTATACTATTTCTTAATTGACATGCTTTTGGCTTATAGTAGACAGATATTATGATTCCTGTGATGTGAAACATTTTTATTTTCAGCCTTTTGTGGATTGTTAAATTAAATTAATTGTTTAGTGGCAAATTATTTGGAATTAATCAGTTGAGTAAAACTTTGGGGAAGATGTGTAAGCAGTGCTGGATTTGAAAGGATTTCTATTAACTATAGTCTGAAAGCTGCAGCTGCCGCCTGTGTGTGCTGTATGATACAGCTGATGAACTGCTGATTTGTGAGACAACCAGGCAAAGGTGTAATATGGAAATACTATTCAGCTAACAATAAATGTGGTACCAAAAGAAATATAAGACTTATTAGAAGTAGTCCATGAAATATTTGTGCTTGTTGTACAGTTTCAGTACTTTCTTATAGATAAATTATAATAAAAGTTCTAATTTTTTAGTTTGTAAGGGGCCAATCAGTGGCTCTGAAAATGCTTAATGTTCTCAGTGTATCACACAAAAGTTACGAGCAACCTGTAGCACTCTGTATTCAGATGCAAATACATACAAATTAATTCTGCAATATTTATATTAAAAATATTAAAAATATTCTGTTGCAACATATTTTAGACTACATAGTTCCAGTAAATTTAAGATAATGAACAGCTCTTTATGTCTACTGAAGGTGGAGAAGGCTATCTGCATCTTTCAAATGTTAGCTGGCAACCAATGAGAAAGAAATAGACTATATTAGAAAAATACATAAAAAGAAACTGCTTGTGGACCTGAAAAATAGGGCTAAAGTGGGCCGAAGAGAAACAAAACCTCAAAATCATGCTCCCCCAGGAAAGAGGAGGAAAAAGCCACCACTGTGAACATCATACTTCTTCTAGTGAAAACCTAGTTCTTGGTCACTCCTTGAAGAAAGCTGAAGCTCAATCCTAGGACCCAGAGGAACACTGGAAGAGTGAACATAACACTGAAGAAAAGGGGTAGATATTAGGAAAGTGTTGGTTTGTTTGGTTTTGTTTTTTTTTCCTATTTTCATGTATTTATTGAGACTTTTATGTAGTAATTTGGAAAATGGGTACATCCTATTTTAAATAGAGCAATATATTAACTGGACTATCATTAAATTCTTAGCTCAATATATATGGGTGCTAACTCTTGCCCATGACAAGACTTTGAGCCTAATGTTATAGCAGATTTCTCTGGAAAAGACATAGTCCAAAATACAGCCAGGAAGTGATCTAATAATTAATCAATGTAAATTAACTAGGTTTTAGTGTTTACACTCAAATTCAAGTTCTCCTGGCTTTAGCAGAAAAAGGTTTACCACCATGTATGTCTACACTGTCATTTGAAACAGGACCAGACACTGTTCTCTGTGCTAAAGATGAGGTAGCCCAGACTGAGTGCATTCATGCTTGTCCTGGTTTCAGCTGGGATGGAGCTGATTTTCTTCCTATTAACTTGTATAGTTCTGTGTTTTGGATGTAGTATGAGAATAATGTTGATAACACACTGATGTTTTAGTTGTTGCTAAGTAATGTTTACATTAGTCAAAGACTTTTCATCTTCCTGTGCCCTGCCAGGTGCATGGGGGGCTAGGAGGGAGTGTGGCTGGGACGGCTGGTCCAGCTGGCCAATGGGCTATTCCATACCATATGACGTCATGCTCAGCATATAAGGCTGGGCAAAGAAGAAGGAGGGGGGGACATTTGGAGTGATGGCGTTTGTCTTCCCAAGTAACCGTTACACGTGATGGAGCCGACCGCTGGCCCAGCTGGCCAATGGGCTATTCCATACCATATGACGTCATGCTCAGCATATAAGGCTGGGCAAAGAAGAAGGAGGGGGGGACATTTGGAGTGATGGCGTTTGTCTTCCCAAGTAACCGTTACACGTGATGGAGCCCTGCTTTCATGGAGATGGCTGAACACCTGCCTGTCAATGGGAAGTAGTGAATTAATTCCTTGTGTTGCTTTGCTTGCGTGCGCGGCTTTTGCTTTCCCTGTTAAACTGTCTTTATCTCAACCCAGGAGTTTTCTTACTTTTACCCTTCTGATTCTCTCCCCATCCCACCCAGGGTGGAGTGAGCGAGCGGCTGTGTGGTGCTCAGTGGCCGGCTGGGGTTAAACCGTGACAGTCCTACATAGCATTTTGTCTTGTGTACATGCCTATTCGACACTTTTTTTGTGAGTTGCTTTTTATGGTGTTTTTGTTTGGTTGTTTTTTTGTCTTTCTTTTTTTTTTCTTTTTTCCCAGGCATCTGAACTATTGTGAGATCTCTGCTGAAAACCCTCAGAGTTATATAATTGTGAAATAAAATTGAGGGTGTTTGTGGAATGCTCTGGGGGTATAAAGACTTGCACAAGTATCTGTAGAAGTATCTGAGGTTGCTAAGCCTTTTGGGGAACTTCTGAGGACTATGTAGGTCAAAGGGAACCAAATATGGTGCAGTCTTGCTCACACTGTTTATTATGAACTTTGCCTGGCATACATTATCTTCCAAACAGTGGAAGATAGTTCCATTACCTACAAATTTTTCTGAAATCTCAAATGTTCCTTTCCTTAATTATTTTGAATAATTAGTAAACACTGAGTGGCAGAAAATTTCATACAAATGCATCTGCAATGTTTCTAAACACATTATTAAAAGTAACAGCAAATTCAGGTTATTCTACAGGTTCTGTTTCATCCCTTAATGCCATGCCTGCTTGAATCAATAGTACTGATGAAATACAGAATTTACAAAGTAAAGAAAAAGTTATAAACATCAAAAAGGGTAATTTAATTTGTTTGGAGATGGATAAGCTCACAGCAAACCAGCAAAACCAGAAAATTTAGCAGAGTGTGGAGTTTTCTCCCATCAAGTAGGAAATATTTTGAAGCAGAGATTGGGGAAGCAGTATAAATTTCACAACACAGATCATGAAGAGTGTTGTGTTGACATTTATTATTTTTCACCAACAGACATTAAATGAAAATTATAGGGTTTAGTGTTGCTAGTGTAAAATATGACAATTATTGGCAGAGCAAGAAATAATGCAATGGATAGTTCTTGCTTTCCTAATTCAGCCTCTGACTTCTATGATACTGTCCTCAAAAGTATTATGAAGGGACTAGTCAGTAAGAACCTCATGAAAAAAACAATGCTGTCAAGGTGGGTTGTTTTCAGGTTCTGCTAGGGGAAAAAAAAATTCTCTCAATTGTGTGAGCAAAGAGGTAAGTCTTGCATTTGGCTAGGCATGAGAACAGATTAAAGTAATCTACTAAAAGAGAGCTGTGCTTTTTGATGATGACACATCTACTTATATTTTAACAAAAGAAAGGGAAAAAAGCTTTTTTGAAAATTCTTCCAGAAGCCTCTCATTTGAAAAACTACTCAGATTTAATTACAGAGAGACTCAAGAAAAGACTATGCGTTATTAGAATAATGTGGAGAAATCAATACAATTAAAAAACAAAACAAAACAAAACAAAACTGTGAATCAGCAATGTTGAACTGTATGCACATAATCATCAGCAAAATCACAACAAAATCAACACAATGTGTGTACCTTTCACTCAGAATTTAAATGTCAAGATCCGAGTATCGTCCTGTTGAGAAGATAACTTCTGTTTTTGTGCAAGTTTCTCTGACTGTCCACTCACAAAGGTCAATAAAGAAGGGAAGAAGTTCCATCCCTTGGCTCATAAGTGGAGAACCAATATCAAACAAACTACTATTTTTCCATCTCTGAAAATATCTGTGGCTCAAACATATAACAACTTGTTGTACAAACGTATAACAAATAATTTAAAAACAATTTGAATGTATGGAAAACACTAGGAAAAAGTGGAAAATACTTCTGAAATCTTCATAAAATTAAATCTTAAGGGCTAATTTCAGCATTGTGGCAAATAGCTGCTGAAACGTAGTTACACATAGGTCCTTATTGCTTAATTGCAATACAGGAAGAACTGAGATTTTTGCTACACAAAAGAATCTCCACCTGGCAAAAATTTATTTGCTTATAGAAAGGTTCTGAACTTTGTTCTATTGTTCCCATTCTCCTTAGCTCTGCTCTACTTAACATAATGCTGTCACTATTTCCTGCAGAGGTACTCATTAAGAGGACAGAAAATATGTGAGCATAACTTTAGATTAGTGATTCAGACATTATGTTGGGTGGCTTTCGACTAACTAATCCACTGGTTCTTTCAGCACATGATCCCAAATGTACATCCAATAAACTCTCAACTTCTCATTATATGGATAGCTCGTAGATTGTTCCTCAGCTGATTTACTCACAGTGCTTGTCCTGCAGACCCATTCATTCAATGATACCTTTTGCCTGCTTTGACATTTAGGGCTGTCCAAGGATACCATTCAGTTCTCGGTTCTTCATTTGCATCTTGCTGTTCGGTGCTGGTGGTCTCCTCCTCTAAGACGAAGGTAGAAGCCTCTCATTCTTGCCTGTTATCTTCTTTTCCCCTATGGCAAGATAAAACAGGCTCAGGAGACACAATGTTAACACCGTTCTTGCCTCCTTATTTTGAAGGTGTCAAAGGGTCAGTCTGGGATGGCACAGATTCTCTGCCTGACTATATTTTACTTCTCTTCAATAGAATTTAAGTGAACACCTTGAGAGTACATCCATGGAAACATAGAGGTGTACAGCATCATAACAAGTATCTCTCATTGTGTGCCTCCTTATTATTGCTTCCTGCAAGTGAAGAAGAAGGTATTTCTGACAGGCAGTTCGGTAAAGAGCCAGTTGAAGAGATCATTTTGAGCTCCCTACAAATCTCTAAAGCTGAGGAATGTGCAAATTCCTGCCAGAAAGTAATGGATATCTGGGTAGGACTTCAGAAAAAATAATACAAATATCCTTGAAGCTTGGGTGTACAAAGTACAGTGCCATCATGCTCATGACACATATCCCATCCTCATTTCTCCTTCCTCATCTGGAATGACTGAAAATTAATTGGCTTTAGAGTATATTTTACTTTGATTTGGGTACCATAAAGTACCACGCAATACACTGTAAACATAACATTCAGAAAAAATAAAATAAAATATCAGTCATGTCAAACAAAGTACTTTTAGCATTTGTCTTTAAAGAAATCTACCACTACTAGCATATTCCCATAAGATTTTTTGTTTTGTAAAGTTCATTTTGTGATAGAAATCTTCTGCACTGAAAAAAAAGTACACCTGCTCTACTCAACACATTGGTAGTCTTTGATAAGTGAAGGTTTGAGCTTAATTTTATGACTACTATACATTTCTCAACAATAACTAATTCTGTTAGGTCACAGCATTTGTATTTCTTGATCAGTTTGCAAGTGTTAATGATAAGTTAATGATTAATGTTTTTATTTAGTCGTATTAAATATACTATAGTCTTTAGTAAAGTTCAGTAAAGAGAACAGACTGAACGATTTATGAACTGTGTTCTTTGGATCTTATTTTACCAGAAACAGAAAGTTACATGGTGCAAATGTATAAACATGTACAAATGTATAGAGATGTGCAAAGAAAACTTTAAATAAAGCCTCATACAAAAAAACTTGCTTCTTTATTTTACATAATAACAAAAATTATATCTTCCTCATTCCCAAAGGTTGTGGATAAAAGACCGTAGTATTTATTTATTTATTAAATTATATGTTGGAGAAACAGGAAAGGATTGAAGACTAAAATTATTTCTCTTGTCTAATATTGCAAATTGTCAACATGAAGTTGTTCTGTATTGAATTTGTAAATACTCTCAATTTAGTGAATCGGCATGCAACCATCATGCACAAAACAACTGAGGACTACAATAATCTGTAGACCAATGTTTAACATTACAAAATGATCCAATTTTTCCTTGTAAACAATGTGTGTATTCAGTAGCAGTCAATCAACTTTTGATATGTTTTACGGATGTTATCTCTGTAAGCATTCTCTTCAAAGAACTTTTCATACAATCTGCAGTCCTTGAAGAGAATTATAATTTTATTTGTGAGAGTATCAGAAAAATATTTTCAGTTCTTACCTAACAGTATCCATTAATGTTTACAATTTTTTCAGGGAATTAGCATCCTTCACGGCTCATTATTTAATCCTGTAGATTTAATTGCTGTCCTGGTTTCGGCTGGG
>NW_009197333.1:0-15479 GCF_000690835.1 Fulmarus glacialis | reverse complement strand
TTAACTTCTTCCTCTTGGATTATGGGGGAATATGACTTGAAGTAAGGAGGTTGCAGTCAAACTGCAGAAAAGTAGATTACAGTGATGAAGGTTCTCCAGCGATTTTATAAAATTTCAGCTGAAATAAATAAATATGGGAACTGTCAGTCTGAGAATCCCAGTTTATTCGACCTGTCAGTGTGGAGAACAAACAAGAGAGAGAAGGACCTCTCTGAGAAATGAAAAAGTTAGACCATAAATGGCAAAACCTTCCCCGAACTTGCAACTTAAAATGAATGTCATTCCCTGTGAAATATGTATATAGCATGTATCAGTCATGAAAAAAGAGTAGGAAGGCAGCTAATTAAAGTTGCTAGGACACCTTTTATCTAAATCACTGTCAACATTAAACACTGACAATTTTAAATTAGGAGAAGTAAAAAACCATTAAATTAAACAAAGTTATTAAGCTGCATATCTGGTCATATGTGTTCAAAACCCCAGTTTTATCCCAGAACCACTGAAACTGATGAATCAAGTTCAGCATGAAAGCTATGATACTTCTTTGATTACCTCTAGAAGAGTTGAACAGAACCAGAAGACTGTGATTTTTTATTAGTTACATGATGTTCTACAGATAATTGACTAACTGAACGTCTGTCATTATTCCATCAACCATTAGTGACAAACAGGTAAAAACAGTTTAAAATAGTTCCCAACTGCACACAGCTATGTCAGAATTAGGGGTTTTATGCACAGTCATGTAGCTACTTACTTCCTTTCTCTCCAAAACAGAAATGCTGGGAAGTTGGCAAAACCTAGAATAAAGAATTTTCCCTTCTCATAGTACACGGTTAATTTCATTTGGGCAGAGATGTTAACTATCTATCTGCCTAAAAATTATTAAGCCTTATTCCCCAGCAAGTTTTTGGCTCATATGCACTACTTCATTATTGCAGCTGTAAACTCAGTTTAATGGATCCTTTAAACATCCAATGTATACAGACACTTTATACTGTGAAAGTAGTGCAAACCAGCAAAATATACCAGTTTTTCTGCACTGCCATTGACTTTAACAAAGATCTGCTGATTTTTGCGCATTTGGCAACTCCGCCCATGTTTACAGAAACATACTGCTAGGAACCCAGACCGTGAAGATCCTACCTTAAAGAAAGGAAAAACTTGACAAGAAAATATCCTTATTATTGTGTATTGCTGAAAGCTAGAAATAGTCAAACTTCTTTTCCATTACATTGTGTTTCTCTGTTTTTATTTTTATTTGATTTCAAACACTATTGACAATGAATGCAAGAAATAACAGTGCTCAGTTTATTTAACTTCATCTTCCTTCTACAATTATGTTTCCATTAGTAGTGGTTCTTCTGTTTGCCACCACAGGCAAGCTATTTATTTTTACAGTACTTGTGCATTTCATTATTTTCTGTGAAATTAAAACTAAGGACATGAACTCTGGATGCTCTGATTCACCCACAGAATTATTTTCTTGACTCTTTTGCTGCCAATTGTTTTGTAACATTTATTATTCTTTTTTTTATTATTTTTATTATTCTCCTGTCTACTACATGTGTTGTCCTGTGCAGTCCTACTTAAACAAGTAAACAAACAAATGTCAAAAGTCTTTTCTTCTATTGCTTCTCTTGGACCTCTTCTACAATCCCAGAATTGCTTCTTTCCTGTGTAACTAACTTGCATAAGTGAAAAGTCACAGAAATGGGCAAACTGTGCCAGTAGCTAGATTTCCAATCAAATCAGCTGAAAGCTGCTGAGTTCATCCCCAAAAACCTGATGACTCAAAAATGAAGCCTTTACTTCAAACAATGTTCTTCAAGAAGCTTTTCCATATTAAATCCTGAAAGAATTTAATTTAACGTCTCACACTCTTAACTGCTTGAAAAGAGCCTTATAGGGCATTTTCTACTGCTTGAGGAGAGATATTTTGGGCTTTTCAGTAGAACAGGGGCTGGGAAGAGATTTGTTTCCCTCATACACTGCATAAAGACACACTCAGAAATTTTAGTTCCTGAGTTTGTCATACTTCAGATTTTAAAATGCCAATAAAGATAATGCTACAAGTGTTTCTTGGTTTATATTGTCAGTGATACCTACTTTGGGTTTTGGAATAATAAGGAATAGGAAGCATCTGGTCTTCTTTAGATCATGAGTGCACAATTACTCAAAATTTCAAAATAAAGAATTACAGCACAGGGTCGGAAGCATAATCTCTAATCTGAATGTTTTCCTTAAAGAAGATGATATTATTAAGGGCTAATTATGGCACATCTATTCATATTGTATAGTACTAGCCTCAACAAGAAGTCAGAAGAAAATTATAAAAGTTGTAGTAGAATTACATACTACCTGTTCTGAGTGAGATGGCAGAATCTGGTCCCTATATTTTTAACATATTTATCTCACTAAGTGGTAGCATTTATCCAGCTACCTTGCTTATTAGCTAAACTAAGGGGAATACATACATTCAGCTGTGACCTATTCCAGCCATTTTAACCTGAGATTTATAGCTTGGACACACCAATTATTCTGTTTTGTTTTTTCCTCAATAGAAATTCTACTGGTTTATAAATTATTGTAAATACTACTGAAAATCCATCTGAGCAGAACTATTTTATAATTCAACTACCCTGCTTGGCAGGTGTGATATTTAATAGACTTTGTTGGATTCTGTCATAATGGTCTACAGTTTTCCCTGAATCTGAAAAAGAATAAAAACACATTTTCACATTCCAAGAGACATTTTTTATTGTTGTTATAAATACCATGTTGTCTTGGTATTAAGGAAATGATGCCCAGCATCAAAACTCCTCAAAATGTTTGATCTCCTAAATAAATCAATGAGTCTCTTCTATTGTCACCACATAAATGTCATGCCAGGCCTTCTTTTCACTTACATAGCTCTAGCAACTAATGTACCTAATGTTTATTTTATATTATAACCATGCAAAGTAAAAAGTATATGAAACCCTCACACTGAGCCTTGCTTCCTGTAGGAAGAAATGTGATGTACAGCATGTGGAGTTAAAAGAAATAAGCATATTCATGTCTACACTTCAGAAGTTTATTCAGAAGTTTCAGTTTATTAACATTACTTCACACTGAGAAAAAAGGCTAGTTAGGATGGGTAGGGACAAATTAGAATGGAGATGGTTTCTAGCATACAAGCTACTAGTTGCATTTTTAAAAAATAATTTAACTCGGTAGCATAGAGAGAGAACATAAGCAATCAGTCCCAAGCACAAAAAAAAAAAAAAAAAAAAAAAAAAAAAAAAGAGTAATCTGAACAGAGAGTCTCCGGACCTAGTGTAATATGCAGAATGCGTGTCACAACATTCACCCTCAAATTTCAAGCCTTTAACTACCTTTTTGCTCACAATTTGCCCTTTGATGTCACAGATGCCTCCTGTCACATACATTAACACAACAGCAAATGTAAGAAGAAGAAGGAGTGTGTTCAGTGAGGTCAAAGTGAAAAAGCAGGTTCTGAGATGTGTGCAAGCTAGGGAAGTATCAGTGAATGTGTTGATAGTGGAAATACCTGAAAATATTCTTAAGCAGCTAAATTTGAGACTTTATTTTTGTGCATTGAAAACAAGGCAGGTTGCAAGTATAACCAAAGTTATCCCCTTCCCTGGATTTTAATAGCACTTAATTATGCTTCGAGGACATCAAATAAGAGATAGGATTTTTAAAATGTCTTATTCTATTGCATAATAGACCACTTGGAGCCATTGCAGTCTATATGAGGTCATTGATACCCATTCTGAAACTCAGCAAATAAATATTTATAAATGATAAAGAAACATTGCTCCTTGGAGTCTATCAATAATTTATGTTTTAGAAGGCCTTAAATATATGATAAACCATAATGGCTCCAATGGAACAGTCAACTCTCATAAAATTCTAGCAGGAATTATTTTTTTATTTCATGTAAACCTCCATTACAATGCTATAGCAGAGGAACTATACATTAAAATAGCTCTGTAGAAGTGATATTATACATCATGGTTTAATCCCAGCCAGCAACTAAGCACCACACAGCCGCTCACTCACTCCCCCCCGGTGGGATGGGGGAGAGAATCGGAAGGGTAAAAGTGAGAAAACTCATGGGATGAGATAAAGACAGTTTAACAGGTAAAGCAAAAACCGCACATGCAAGCAAAGCAAAACAAGGAATTCATTCACTACTTCCCATCGGCAGGCAGGTGTTCACCTATCTCCAGGAAAGCAGGGCTCCATCATGCCTAATGGTTACTTGGGAAGACGAATTCCATCACTCCAAACTTCCCCCCCTTCCTTCTTCTTCCCCCAGCTTTATATGCCAAGCATGACGTCATATGGTATGGAATATCCTTTTGGTCAGTTGGGGTCAGCTGTCCCAGCTGTGTCCCCTCCCAGCTTCCCATGCACCCCCGGCCTACTCGCTGGTGGGGTGGTGTGAGAAGCAGAAAAAGCCTTGACTCTGTGTAAGCACTGCTCAGCAGTAACGAAAATATCCTTGTATTATTAACACTGTTTTCAGCCCAAATCCAAAACATAGCCTCATGCTAGCTACTATGAAGAAAATTAACTCTATCCCAGCCAAAACCAGCACACTACAGATGTGTGTGGTTAAGACTAATACATTTTGTGTCTAGGGATAAGTTGCCATTTGGGGTAAGGAACATGGATTTCTACTTTTTATGCAGTATTATAAATGTACAAAGTGCTTAGCAATTGCCTTTATTCCTCATCATAATTATTGTTAGTTGCCTTGCAGCTGCATTGAAGAAGTCCCCAGTGCACTAAATACCATACAGAAGGTAGAAAACCTTAATGTACATGCAACAGTTGTGTTGTTTAAACTGAGCAACATAAACCCTATGAGCTTCATGACATGAAAACATTAAATGGGCATAAAAATGCTTAGACCCATCTATCTTAATCCTCTAAGAAAAGAATTATATATGCAAATTTTACTCCTAACTGAAGTAGTTACACCTGTGCAAAGTCTGCTTGCGGACAAGGACACAGAGGTGGTTCCCATGCTGCTTACAATTTTGCCAGGTAAGACAAACATAAGGTAAAGCCTGGAAAATGAGATACTCATGAGGAGGTGGAGGACTTTCACATACTAACACAGCAGGTTAATAATGACAGCAATGAATCATTAATAACCAGGGAAAATATGTGAAATCCTTACTGCCATGTATGCACAATCCCACTCTTACACTGTTCACTTAACAACATGGAGTGAATTAATGAGTTTCAGCCTTTAACTCTGCATTGTCCTTCTGTGTCTATATTATCAATTTAAGCTGATTTAGCGAAGCATGATGCTGTGATAATTCCTCTGCGACTCTATCCAGTGTCACTAGAGAATAATTCAGGTAAAGAGACCTCCTCATGAAGTAGATCAGGGCATCAACAGCACTGAATCATAACCAGAGGGAAAAAAGAAAATTTTTATTATCAGGCACTGCTTGAAGTTCATGCCTGCTTCTTTCTCTCTAGAGAGCTTCTAGTAGAATGAGACCTCTCAAGATCTCTTTATATGACAGATGCAGTTGCTATTACATTTTATTTAATTTAAAAAAAAAAAAAAAAAAGAATTCAAAAATGTTAAGGTAAAATCTAAACTATTGGGTGTACTGTATGGAAAAGGATGATTAACTAAGTTCTCCTGATTTACTCCAGTAGCAGTCTGGGATTTTGCTGGCTTTGGGAAGTTCTTCCACATTTCAACCGGTATTAACAAGAGCAAATTTTAGCTTAGGTAATCCCTTAATGAAGGGAAGGCATACACACACACTGAAGCAAAACTCAACATGTTTGCTTAAAGGAGGGATGAAATCCTTGCTCACAGGGCTCAGCAGCTCAGCAAATAGGTGAAAGAGCAATTTACATTAAGCCATTCTCCTCACTTTGAACTTCTCCCAGGCCCTTATTCCGCATCAGCCAGTGTGCCTGCAGGAGGAAGCACCAGAGGAATCAGCCAAACAATATGGCAAAATGAAACACCTAAAATTATTTTCCTACTAAAGACGTGATTTGGTAGCCAGCCCCTACCTTCCTGCAGCTTCAATTTACAAAGGGCAGAAGAAAAGGAACAGAATAGTGGGGGTGCTACTGTGTTTGCACCCTCCAAGTGCAAAAATCACAAGATTAGGAAGAGATGGCTCGGAACTGCATCTCCTGCAGTCCTTGGAGTCTTACTCCAGGCCACTCCACTTCATCTGCATGATAATAAGACACATGCAAGTACCTTCAGTCAGTGTAGATTGAGAATAGGACCGCTGGCAGGACAGCCCCCACTTTATTCTCTTTCACTAGTTTTCGGAGTAGGAAGAAAGTTCGTTGCCTTAATATTTCCTGGTTTTAAGATGTGTCTATTGACTTTAATTAACCTCCCCTTAGGCTCACAAGCATAACAAACACTACTCCTAAAAGCAAATAAAATTGACTGTGTTCCATGGGATTTTCAAGGCATTTCTAGCTCCTAAAGATACAAATAAAGGGTTTAGTAGTTGGCTTTTAAAGAGATATGTGCTGTTACAATATATCGCTAATATTTCATTGATCTGGCTAGCCAATAGTCCAACATTATTAAGGTCCATGCCATAAGCATGCTATAAAATTATGAAATGAATTAAGCTGGCATGAGTTTTCCAGAACAATTATATCATATTTCCCTTGATCTTTATGTGCTGTTTACACAGTTACAACCTTCAAGCAGAACACTTTGAACTTGAGAAAGTAATTTCCACTAGATATATGAAAACTTAACTGGTGGTACAATTTGCCAGCCTAGAAATACTACAATGTAGCTGATCACAGAATTTTTCCAACAGTCCAGCTCCTGTAGAATAAGGTTTCTGGTTTTGAAAGTAATTCAGAAAAGAAGTAAAATGAATAAAGTATAAGGATATAAAGTCCTTTCTGAAAACAAAGTCTGCACATAGACAGCCTTAACACCTTCTCTAACAAAATGAAATGTTGATAAGATAAAGTTGCACTGCCATTATATTGCACTGCCATGTTCTTAAGCTCAGTCTTTGCTGAAATGTTACTACCATTCAGCAGTGAAACTGTAGTTATTATACAGTATTCATCTATAATCTTTTTTTTCACATAGCTTTAGCAGAGAAATCTTGCATAAAAATTATTCTAAATTACAATTTATGCCATTCAGCAACGTAAATGTAATGAGAAATAAAGTCCATCAGAGCCATTTAGTTTTTCTACAGATTGCTGCAACAAAATAATCCTTGTGCTATCAAGTGGAGTGTAAATGGACTACTTTGAATCATGTGGGACTCAAATGGGACTACTAGTTGAATCGTAACTAACACTGATTTCCTATGTTTTGAACAAGTATGTGGAGTATTCCAGTAGTGTAGACAGAAGCAAACAAAGGAAAAGGAAATTTACTTAATATTTGGGCAGTCTTTAACGGTTCTACAAAGGCAGTTGGGTAATTGTACCAAACTTTTTTGTTTGCCACTGCACATCTGGATTATACATGAGAATTCTTTTAAGATAAAATAATCAAATAAGACCATAGGTTTTGCTCAATATAGCTTGACAAATCAAAATTTCAAATATCACTAACATTCTGGCTGTACACACCATTCTTATTTCTCAGAGAAGTTAAACTTGAGTGCTCACGATGCAATATTTTTCACTGACAGATCTAGATAGCCTGTAGGTTTTCTTAAGCTGTAGTTCAACTGATAACTCTCCTGAGTTTTTTGCTTCTCATTTACTAGTTCTCCTGCAGCAGCTGCCAATATACTAATAAAGTTGCTCTACTGACTCTGAACAACTGTGAATATCAGTGTAAAATATCGTTGCTCCACCCCATCTTTTATTTATCTGCTCTCAGAATTGCTTGAGCATAAAGGCAGAATAGTCTCTGAAGATCCCTCCTGTTTTTCTACTTCAGAGGTCAGGGTTAGCATGCTGGATGCTTCTCGTTTACTGGCAAAAAGCTGCATGAAGTACTTATTCTGTCTCAGTCTTTAGTGCTTCTACCTGGACAACATTCCAATTCGAAGTACTGTTAATCTGAATTATTGCTCTTCGTGCTTCAGTTTCAGGACAGCACAAAACACAGAACTTAATGTAAAATTCACGGACTCCTTGTCTAGGATTATCTGATAATCTTCCCCTATCTATAAGTTTGACCTCTGTGATTGGTCCACTATAGCTAATGGAGCTGACTTGCAAAAATCACATGCTCTTTTTATGTCTTATGGATGAGTTTGGTCTGTGCAATATTGTTCCCCACACCCTAGGATTCTTTAGTGAGCTATTCTTTAAGTGGTTCTTTTTCATATTTTTCTAATAAACTTATTGAGATCATATTGTGAAGTGTGTAAAGGCTTGCTCCTGAGGTGCACACTCAGAGAGCAGTACTGAAAAGGTTAACATTCCCAGTTAAAGCAATTAAATGTTTTATTTATATTTTGGGGATTAAGCAAGCAATTCAGGCATTGTAACAAATCAAGCTGACAAATCCTATTCACATAAATGACAATGTGCAGACAAAAATTAGATTAATTTCAAAAATAACAATAATTCCTTTACCCAGTATGCCATATTTATGGAAAGTGTTCAGAACATTGCTTCCAATTATTTCCAACTTTGCAACAAATTATTACAGAGCAACCTTTTCTTTATAAAATTACCCTATTTTGATGACTCATTACACCTTTTCATTCTTTGTATAAATGGACCTTCTTCATTATGTGGACACAGAAGGGATTTTGTTTTGCAAAACAAAAGCAAGACAGAGGGGAAAGAAATAGTTTTCCTGTTAATATAGCCACATATTTATGAAAACTTTGCTAAATTAATGTAGCTGCAGGGTTCATAATAACCTACGTGCACTTATGCCTTGCCAGATGATGCATAAGTTATTTCCCTGGAATTAAGCAGTCATGCGTATTTACCTCACAGTAATCTTTTGACAGACACATATGCATATATACAAATACACTTACAATCATGCATGAAAAAGTCTGAGAATTAATTAATCTAGGGTTTTTCAGTAGAAGAAAAAGAAATTAAAGAAAATGGTCGTACGATATAGTAGGTAAAAGTGGTCAACGTAGCAATAGTTAGGAAATGGCAGGGCAAGGTTCAACTGTTTCCTTATAAACAGCTTTATGGTTGTTGATCTTTTATTCAGTTTTAAATCACAGAATTTTGGGGTTGTTAGATTGTTCGTACTCAGTTGTCAGTTGATGGTGGTCACACTAAAAAATATGAGAGTCAGCTTTGTATCACTGATATCTAGCTTCTGCAGAGTTACATTACCTTTGCTTTTAGATCTGGCCCCTGCTGTCCAAAGCCTTTTAAACATTAGGTTATTACAATGCATAATTTGTGGCTACAGATTAAAGTTAATCATGCATAGAAGACAAAAGACGAAGCAGGGTGCTTGTCTAGGGGGATCTATGCTGAATATTCATAGTTGCTGGTCATTGTCTCTCTAGTCCTAAGTCAGAGACCTGATTTTCTAAGAGCTTCTCTGTCCCCTACCAACATACATGCTGCCGGTAGGATATGCTTTGTAAGTACTCCTGGATCTCTGTGACTTGGTTTTATTCAGGAACAGTCCAGGAACACAGCCAAACCCATTTGTATATAAGGATTTTTCAGAGAGAGGTAATGCTATTTTTCAGAAGACAACTGTTAGTGAAAATACTGGGGTTTATGTTATTCACTGGCTGGCTAACCTGATTTGATTTTTTCATGCTGAATGTTTGGGTTTTTTTAATCCTGCTGGATGTAGAATACCATTGAAAGATTAAGTAGGAGAGCCTAGAGCTTTGTGTACAGCATTTTTTTTTCATGACTAAATCTAACTAAATAAAGAACGAAACCTGGAATGAATAGTGGGAGCACCATTTGCCTTTGTCATCTTCCTGCAGTCTATGCTTTTTTCTTTACTTGCACTCATATAAATTCTCGCCAAACTTGATATGCTTAGCTAAAAGAAGGAAAAACCCTCCCCATAAACCATCACACGGAAACAATGTTCAGGTGCTAGTCTAAATGCTAGACTGTGCTTTGTCCTATATGTAAATGTTCTTCCTCAAAAACACTGCTAGAAAACTTTTTTTTTTCCTATTTATTTTAACAAATAATCATCTTCTTTTTCCCTATAACAATTACCGTAATTATCCACTCACTTAATGTGCTGCACATCTTGGACTTCTCAGCCAACTTTCCTTTGTTGGCCATCCTTTCAGAATAAGATACCCTAAGTGAACAGTGTTATTTACCCCTCCCTCTACTTCCTCCCTCCAGAGACCTCTATGGCCTCTATGTCTCTTTGACCCCAGGTATATTTAGAATATCTTTGATGTTCCTATGTGATAACACTTTCATTTTAGTCAATCTTAACATATTGTGCAGAGAGCTTTTTGTGTTCCTACTACTTTCCAGGAACACAGAGCCTTCCCTAAACAATTCATAAAATAGAGCATTATCCTACATTCTCTATCATAACAGTTCTTTATCATATAAATGTGAACACAGTGAGACTGTATAAACAAGGAAAAGAAAGACTGTACTGGGAAGTCCTCAATGTAATTTCTGAAGTGCCTGATCATATGCCATAGGAAAATTATGTCCTTCAACCCCATAAACCAACTCTGTAAACCAAAGGACAAAAGAAGACCATGCAGCTGATAATGGTTAAAAAAAAGCACCTTGCAAAAATGGAAACTGCAGTTGTTGAGGTACATTACTAAAAGTGACAGATTTTGGATCTGCTCTTTTTTCAAGTCCCGTGTGAGTCACATTATCATCATTTCTTCATCTGTAGGGGACAAACTCTGTCCCTTCTGTGAATTATGTCAGCAATCTTCCATCAGACACAAGCAATATTGCTAGGTGACACCTTGCAGCAGGTGTTCACTTCTTCCATATGGTGCTTCACACATTTACTTGAACTATCATATCTGAAGCATATTGAATTTGTTCAGCCTACAGAAGTTGTCAAGCTAGATGGACGACATTCTTTTAAGTATGTACATTCATCTTGGCTTGACAAGTGTCCATTTGACACTGAATGGAAATTCTTTTCCTGAGAAGGCTCCAGAATACCATATTATCTGTCATTGTAGTTGTTGTGCTGCCAGAACTTTGCAAGAAATGTTTGTGGATTCCCACTGGCAAATTATTTTTATCTTGATGTGTCAAAGTATAAAGTATCTGGATTTCCTGTTCTGAATTGGATAAGTGAGCACATTTGATAAACAACAGACAAGTCCTTACCTTCTTTTAGACTTCCATTTCATAAATGAGACTATTGTGCTACTGGCTGCTTCAATAGAGTATCTATGTCATTTGAAATGGCCTCTCCTGGAAAGTTGATTTTTTTTTTTTTTTTAAACTTTTTTTTTTTTTTTCTAGAACACATCCTATTGACAGGCTATGTAATTATTCTCTATTCACTTGTTCAGCACAATGCTACCTACAGCAATGAATCTTTAACTGCTCTTGTATTTACTGAAAGGATCCAGTTACTTACATTTGGCATCCTGATTTAATTGAGGCTGCAAAGTCCTAGACAGTTTAGCAAGAATACTTATTGACTTGGACAAACCTGGGAAGGATGACACAGTCCCTGTGAAGTGGGATTCAAAATCAGCAGGCTACAGTGTCATTTGTAATCTGACAAAAATTATGCTCTGTGAAAGCAAGACACCTTTTTTTTTTCAGACCACTATATCATGACAGCAAAAATAAGCAGACAAAAAATCTTGGTCAATCTATGTTAGGATGCTACATGTGAAAAAGCTGGTAAATATGTAGTAGCAAAGGTGTCAATCCTCCATCTATATAGTGTTAAACATCCTCTAGCCTACTTCCTAGTATTTTTCTGCACTGAACGGATTCTTGGCTATAGCCCCAAAATTATTGAAGCAAACAGGTCTCTTCTACAAAATCTCTTCCAGAATCATGTTTTTCTATAACAGATTTCACTCTAACAAGCTGGTGCCACTTGGTACTTACTGCTGTATTTTCGGGATTTTATCTTGTTACTTGCTGTAATACTGGATATCACAAGCTGAAGTGAAAATATCCACAAAAAATAATATTTTGTTTATCAAAACTAAAACTGGAGAGAGAAGGATTTAGCCTTTTAGGTCATGAAAAACTGGGGGTTATAATCTGTGTAATTGATTAGATTTAGGGCAATTGCTCATACAGCATGTTAGCCCTGGTTTCATTGGCTAGTGCCATGTAGGTGATGGTCTTATGAACAGATACTTTTTCTTGCATTTACTTTGATTTCACCCGAAATCAGGTTCATAAACAAGGCAATCCTGCAGTCACTGGAGGTTTCACCTAAAGTGAAACCGCTATCCAAAGAATTAGTGTTCAATTTTTTCAGGCAATTCTGGCCTGCCTGAAGAGGCTGGTGGTTGTGTGAACGGCTGTGGGCATTTTCTGCCTGTCTTGTCCCACTAGTGAGGTTAAAAGCAGTACATGAGAAGATGTTTGAAGAATCCATATACGCTACATTTGTATATTCTGATCCTAGTAAACTGTCTAGAAGATAGCAATGTTTATGTCGGGTTAGGTTATAAGTCCACCTAGCTCAATATCCTGTCCCTTATGCTGAACAGGAATAAATAGTTTTTACTTCATCATAATGTCACTCAGCCACACAGTATAATTTGAGACCTTTCTGCAAGACCTTGCCATCTGTCTTAGCTGAACTCCAAATAACTCAGTATTGTTATAAGCTTTGTCATATGACTGTTCATCCCTTCACTGATTGCTTGTGAATTTGTTTATCTGTCCTAGCGCAGAACCTTTTCACAGAATCACAGAGTGGCTGAGGTTGGAAGGGACCTCTGGAGGTCATTTTGTCCAATGCCCCTGCTCAAGCAGGGCCACCTAGAGCCAGGCTGGAGACTCTGGAACGTAAGGAGGGTTCCAGAGTCTCTAAGGAGGGAAACTGTGGAACTTCCCGGGGCAACCTGTACCAGTGCTCAGTCACCCTCACAGTAAAAAAGTGTTTCCTGATGTTCAGTCCTCCTGTGTTTCAGTCACTGCCTACTGCCTCTGAGCCTGTCACGGGGCACCACTGAAAAGAGCCTGACTCCATCCTTTTTGCACCCTCTCTTCAGGTATTTGTATACATTAATAAGATCCTCCTAAACCTTCTCTTCTCCAAGCTGAACCGTCCCACTTTCTCAGCCTTTCCTTATATGTGAGGTACTACAGTCCCTAAATCCTCTCTGTGGCCCTTTGTTGAAATCTCTCCAGTATGTCCATCTTTCTCTTGTACTGAGGAGTCCATAACTGGACACAATACTCCAGGTGTGGCCTCACCAGTGCTGAATAGAGCGTAAGGATCACCTCCCTCGACTTGCTGACAACACTCCTCCTAATGCAGCCCAGGATGCCTTCTTTGCCACAAGGGTACATTGCTGGCTTATGTTCAACGTGTCATGTATGAGTTCCAACAGAGCACTTGCCGTTGGCTCCTCAATCACCTGGAGGTGGAAGTTATCATCAATGCACTCCAAGAACCTCCTGGATTCCTAATGCCCTGCTATGTTGTCGCTCCAACAGATATGGGCTTGTTGACCAGGACCATGGCCTGTGAACGATACGCTGCTCCTACCCGTCTGCCTCATCTACTTGTTTTTCCTGGTCAGATGGCCTACAGCAGACACCCACTATCATGTCACCTTTGCCTGTCCTCTCTTTAATCTTAACCCATAAGCTCCTTGTCCATCCCCAGGGAGAGCTCCATGCACTCCAGCTGCTCTCTTACATAAAGGGCAACTCCCACGCCTCGTCTTCCCGTGCTGTCCTTCCTATAGAACCTGTATCCCTCCATTGCAACACTCCAGCCATGGGAGCCATCCCACCATGCTTCCGTGATCCCAACAAATTCATAGCTCTGCCACTGTATGCAGATCTCTAACTCATGTTTATTCCCCATACTGAGTGCATTAATACACAGGCACTTAAGCAAGGCCTCCCAGCATGTTGAGTTCCCGGAGTTCCCGGTTTAGGGGATTTGTCCACAATGGTACCTTGTAAGCATCTCCTTGACCATGTGCAGGTGCTGGAGGTGACCCCACTGAAGCCCTGTTTTGTTGACTTTGTGTTCCTTTCCCATCACAACACCCCATGCCCTTTTCTCAGCAATCCCTCACAGGCTTGCTGGTTGCCCTCTCCCTCCCCCATCATTCCTAATTTAAAACCCTCCTAATGAGGTCAGCCATCCTATTGGTAAAAATAGTTTTGCCCTGCTTAGTAAGGTGCTACCCATCTCTCCCAAGCAGACACTGGTCTGCAAACACAGTCACATGGCCATAGAACACAAAACCCTGCCACCCACGCCAGTTCTGCAGCCAATTATTAACTTGTTCTATTAGTGCCCTTCTCCTCATACCCTTTCCCCTCACCGGCAGGATTGAGGAGACCATCTGGGTCCCCATGCCCTTGATTACCATTCCCAGAGCTTTGTAGTCACTTTTGATACTTTTATGACTCTTAGTAATTTTATGATCATGACTTCCATCTTTCCAGCTTTTCCCCTGTGGGAACCTCACTCAACTGTTGCATTGGCTGTGGTAGCCTTTGTAAATGAAACTTATTTTTAAAAACTAACTTCTATTCCCCTGATGTTAAAGCCAAGTTAAACAGCAGATTATGCACTACAGAGAGCTTTTTTAATCTTACAATAGAGTTTCTCAAAAATAGGCAATTTCTTGCAATAAAGTTTAGCAATTTGTTGTAAAACTATTTCTGTCAACCTTTCAATTTTACACAGTTGGTCACTGTAAGTATGGAGAGAAATCATCAGTGTGAGAACCTCCCAAAATCGTTATGTGTAAACCAATCAAAAAAGTTAATTATTCTTGCAAAGATTTTAGTTTCCTTTTATAGCATCATAATTTACAAGCTTCACAATGTAGTGTTTTATACTTTCAACTCATGCTCCTGTGGTGTTTTAAAGTGTGTTGGGATGAGGAAGCTGCCCATAAAAATCTTTCCTCATGCACCTTATTACACTTTTACTTTTAAGTTGTCAAACTTTGTTCTTTTTAGTTTTCCCATTAAGACACAGCTTTCTCTTTCTGAGGGATGTCTGTACTTGTAACCGTTTTCTAATAGTTCAATTTGATCACATTAGTTTTTATTGAGTTCTTTTAAAGTCATACTTAATTTGTGGTTTATACCACTGATCCTCCATGGCAGCAATGATCATTCTCTGTGTGCCATACAGGTCTTTTACTTTTTGCTGTGCCTTTTCATTTTCTTCTTCCTCATTTTGTTCATTCCCCTTTTAAAATTAGACATTTACTACATGATATTTTTTCCTTTTCTTTTCCTATATGGATTGAAATTTCACTGCATTATTGCCACTATTATAGAGCTGCCCTTTGGCAGTTTTATCTTGAATAGTGACCTCAACCGTAAGAAGAACGGGCGGGGAAGACAAC
>NW_009197332.1:9736-13345 GCF_000690835.1 Fulmarus glacialis | reverse complement strand
TGTCTAAGCCAGCTTCTCTAGGAGAATGCTTCGGTTAGGCCTACTTGCTGAGCATCTGCCTGGACTGAAGTTCAATTAGTTTAAACAGGAGGAGTGCAACTGTCACAGAGGGCTCCTTCTTCGTGGTGTCTCCAAACCGAGGAAGGCAAAAGAGGTGCTCCAACCACGCAGCAGCGCAAAGGACAGTTTATAAGTAGTGCCACAAGTTCAGTCAAGCTCCGACTGTCTTATTCTGGGCTTTAACTGTTCTTCCTGGGTTTAAAATGCATATATATATTGTAAAATATTCATCACATAATCACAACCATAATTAAGGTGCTTCCTGACTCCTCCCTTTGCTGTGCTGGGAGAGGGAACTGGCCTTGAGGAAGAAGGACGTGCTTTTGCATATGTGTGCCTTTTCTTGTGGTTGCTCAGTCAGTCCCTGGAAGAATTACTTACAGGAAGTGTTGCAAAGGAGGTTGTGTATATGAGTGTCTGCTGTTAATAGTGTTCTGAGGCTGCAAGTTGGGCTGGCCATGCAGGATGGAGGTCATCCTGGCTGTGCCTGTAGCAATGCTGAGCTCCAGCATGGTATGGCCCTGAGTTTGGTAGGGAAGGCCACAGGCAGCAAGGCACTCTAATCTACAGGGGAGGGCTGGTGCCTCCAATCTGTTCCAATTAAGGAACAGACACAGTGAAGAGAAATTGGGGAAAAGGGATCCATAAGCAGAGGACCTTCAGAGAGATCAAATCAGGTCACTGGAGACAACTGGGGAGGGGGGATCACTCTGTAAGGTGGAGTTAAAGAGTGGGTGATGTGAAGATGTTGTGGCGGAGAGCTGAAGAGGTAATAAAATGAGAGTGTGACAATCACAAGGATTTTGAAAGAGATCAATAGCCCAAGACACATTCTGCACCAGTCTCTGTCACATAAAGTTCACCACATGATCAGTCCGTGATTTTCCTTGCAGGAAATAAGATCCAATTCTCTTCATTTTCCATCTACTCTCTCCCTCACGTTCCAGTCCACAACTTCATTTCTCCCTCTCCAGGATGGACCCTCTTTATTCTCCATCGGAGATGTGCCCACCACAGTGATGGGCTACCTTGAAAACTGCAGCCATGCTGAAACATGTCTCCTTCTGGACCTCCTCCTTTCGATGCCATTGCAAAGCAGAAATGAAAGACGCTATAGTTCTGGGAAGGTTTCGCTGATTGAAGCCGGGTTTCTGCACAGTGGTCTGTGGTCTTCTATTACCTTTCTGAATGTCAGCCCAAGCCAGTCTCCAATTTTGTCTTGTTACAGAAGACTGCTGCTTCTTTTCTCTTTATGAAGTAGCCATAAAGATCAGTCAGATACTTGTTTTGTGCTCTGTGTATCCACAGAGTGGATTGAGTTTGTGAGTTTGTTCAAGATGCTCATGAACAAGTAAAGAGGGGGAATCGCTTTGTTCCAAACAATGAGGAGAAGTGTGGGCCAGCAAAGCCATGAGTGGATAGGAGACTGCAGACTGCCTGCCTTGGAGTATAGAGAGTTGCTTGCTCTAAGTATAATGAAACAGAGCTTGAGTAATCAGGGTGGAGCTGAATGTTTGTTTCTCCAATATATCACCTTTGCACAAAGCTGAGTAAGCATAGCCCTTAGAGCTTTTTCTTTGGGCTTCCAAGATTTGCCTTATGAGAGAGTTTGTCCGTTCACATAGTCTCACTGCAGTGTCTCACTTGCTGGAGCTCCTTCGAAATTCCTAATACAGGATCTGTGCAGCCAGAAAGCTGAAGGTCCGACTCCTACTCCCTCATTACTTGCTATAAATGTGTGCAAAGCTCACTTCTGCGTTGTGGGAAAGCTGCGATTGCTCAGCCTCCTCCCCTCCATGTGTACCTCCATACTTGTCTGATACAATCCTTTAAAACCACCATTTCATGCTCCTTGTTATGCTTATCTGAGTGGCAGGACAGTGTTATCTCCTTTTGCAGATCAGTATGGAGAGAGTAAATGCTTACACTAGAAGTCAATGCCACAACAGTGAGTTGAGCTCTGGTCTCCTATGTGTCAGGCATGTCCCCTGACCTGTTTTATAAAGGCTTTGCATTCACTGCTCTGTACCATTTGGCTTCATGAAAGAGAAAATGAGATGGTGGTGAACTTGGCACTGCCAGAGCTAGACTGCTTCCAGTTGCTGCAGACTAGATGGCCCAAAGGATTGCTTAATGGTATATTGAGCCATTCCCTTCGAAGACGATAATTTGCAAGACACATTTCTGCAGCTGTGACCACAGTCACTGTTGAGTGACTAGCTCATTACTTACCTTCTCCACCAGTGAGAGTTGTTGATCTAGGACTGGCTTCTTCAGCTGTGCCTTAGTCATCCTGTCTCTGCCCCTTCCTCCGGCTCCCCAAGTTAGTTGGCTCTGGGCAGGAATTGCCCTAAAGGAATAATCTGGTCTGTGTTCTGCAGTACGTCAGACTAGAGGATTGTGGTTTGACCTCCTCTGACTTTGAGGTTGATTCCTTTCTAGATACACAAAGTTATTCCCAAGAGTTATTCCACCCTGAGCCAGACTGCATTCTTTCCTCAGTTCCAGATTACCTCTTTTCCAAAGCTTTTTTCATTAAAGAGAACTATTTTGATCAGAATATTGACTTAAGGAAGAGGGGGCAGGAATACAAGGCAGAGAAATAAGCATCCAGCCAATATGTCAGTGAGAAACATCTGTTTTATATGTGCCTTGATGGTATCTGTACCAAGATTCTGCCTCAAAGCCCTTTCAAATATTATCTGTGTTCCCTCCTTCTTCCAGCAGAAAACCCCCCAAAACCTCGTTAGCCTTTTCATCGTCATCACCAGCACACAGCCCCTATGTCACGTCCCAGGAGCTTCCACTGCCGTTGCACACCCAGAAGATGGAGGAGGAGGAGGAAGAGCTCCTGCCTCACCTGCTGCTCCCTGATGGCATTGACGTGCTGGAGAAGGTAGACAGGAAGTACAAAAAGAAGAAGAAGAAGCAGCAGAAGAAGCAAAGACTACGACAGTTTAATGACCTCTGGGTTCGCCTTGAAGAAAGGTAGCTAACGGCTGGGGAGGGAGGAGGGTTTATCATGCAAACTGCTCTTTAACTTAGACTGATTAATCCAGTACACCAAACTTCTACATGCTGAGGACAGGATCTGACCTTCTCCCTCACCGTGATTCTTGCTGAAACGTTTACTCAAGCCTGCTTGTGCTTTTAGTGACAAAATAGCTTCTTCCGCGTGGTTAGGTTTGTGGAGAATTATACATAATACAAGTGGAAGCCTTGTCTAGACCATTTTGCATTCGGGCTTGAGGGATTGTGAGCATATGGTAGTCCTCTTTATCACGGAAGGCTGGGTCCAGTGGTAGATGGTACAGATCAAAGCCTTGGACCTTTATCCAAGAGCTGCTGCATATGTGGAAACTGTCATAGCTGGCATATGTGCTCTTTGCATTTGGACAATATTTATCCAGTATTTCCAGTCTCTGTATTCTTCTAGTCTTAGAAAGCATGTGAGCCCCATGGCATTACTGGAGATCTGGAAAGGCGGATGACAACCTAATGGATGATGGAGTTAATATAAAAAATGGAGTGTGTTGTGGGGCAAAGGTT
>NW_009197332.1:0-9705 GCF_000690835.1 Fulmarus glacialis | reverse complement strand
CCACGCGGAAGAGCTTACTCACCTCAAGAACTACAGCAGCCTGCAAAAAAAGCCAACTTCTCCCTCACTAGCTATGCTTAGGCGTGTGGCTGAATGTGTACCTTAATGTTTTCCTCCTGTCAGATAACACACAAACCTGAGTCTGCTCTCTCTTGTACTTTGTGTCTCTGTATCTCTGCCATAGTCAGGTTGAAAGCATTTTATTTTTGTGGTACTGTAAATAACCAGACAGGTCAGGATGATGGAGAAAGGCCAGCAGTTCTTGAAATGAAGCCTCTACATTCTTTTTTTTGTTTGTCTGAAGAATATTTCTTCCTTTTTGCCAAGGTACTGAGTATATCAAGGTTCTCCTCCTGTGCCTCTCCTATCACGTCCCTGGGTTCCAGCTGTACTACTGCTTTGAGTAATACATTGTTCAGGCTGGCTGCAAGTGGGTGCAGCAGCCATTGTTCTGTTCCAAGCATTCAGCCATTGTCAAACTTTTTAGACCAGACTTCTTTTCCTCTTTCTAGAGTAGTTTTGTGCTCTCTCTCTGCTCCTCCTTCCAACCTAAGTGTGAGTAGTTTGGAGAGAAAGGGAGGTAAATGCACATAGGGGTTTGCATGCCCACTGACAGACCTACACACAGTCCAAGATTCACCAGTACAACAAATCCTTATATTGATCACATCTGATTTTGTATTTTAGTGTATCATTTACTTTCTATTAAATGTAGTTGATACCAGCTATTTGTGAATGTGTTTTTGCAGCTTCTGTTGACAGTCTGCTTAGTTGAAACACTAAGGAATGATTTGGAGTCTTTATGATCTCAAACTCCCACCCTGCCTTCACACTGACATGTTCAGTTTTTCACATGCAGTTGTTCCCGTGGAGCTCAGGGGAGTCAATGGGCGCCCTGATGTGAGATCGCATGCACTTGCAGCATCAGTGCCTTCAGAAGAAGAGGGAAGATGGGAGGATGTGTTACTGTGACTAAGCTGGAGGTACATTAGGGCAACATACTGGATTGCAAGTACTGCAAGGCAAAAGTGAGGTAAAGGCAAAGCTGATGATGACAACTTAGGAAACTACTGCATAAATAGGGAACAGTAAATGCCTCCTTTCCTTTTCTTCTTTTGTAATGTTTCCTTTCTTCCCCTACTAATTAAGTCATCCTTTGTGCTAGAAACTTACCCAGGTGCTAGGTGACAAATTCTTTTTAGGGGTGAGTCCTTAGTAGCAGAGTGTTTGAACGTCTGGGGATGGTGCTGTTGCATGACAGTACTGGCAAAGACAAGTGATGCTTATCGCTGCCTGGGAGGTTGCTGCACCCTTACTGCAGAGGGATAGCCGCGAGTGTCAGGGAGGCAGCTGCCGTTCACGCACAGCCCCCACCCGTCGTCTGGGTTTAGTCTTTGTAAAGCAGGGGGAATCGCCACCCTCTCTGCCCGTGCAAGTAGTCCGTGCCACTGCGGGCTGCCCGGCCAGGCGTGGGCTGAGCTGACAGCCCCACCTCGTGGTACAGCCGCGATGTGTCCCCACGGAAATCCAGCCCCTCTGGGCTCGAGCTCGCACGTGTGCAGGGCACGTCTCACTGGAAGTCTCAGCCTTTGCTATAAGCATTTCCCGGGGTGCCCAGGCACAGGTAAAGCTGTCATGTTTCTTATGCATGGGCCATTCACAGCTTTCCTCCGTGAGCCTGGAAGTGTGAAAGGTGCAGCTCAAGTGATTTAATACAGTCTTGTAGTGGGCTTGGCAGAATTGCTTTGGTTCATGGTCCTGTATGCATCAGCTGTCAGCTGTATTTCTTTGATGTGCTGCCAGCTGGCTTCTCTCCAGTTACTGCTTAAACCTTCTGTGGGGGCCTTTGGGTATGGAAGGGTAAGTGTTTTTAAAAAGGATACTAATTGCCTTCAATTTCCCAAAGCGTTTTTGCTTAATGCAGCTGGCCAAAATAAGGCAAAAATGGTGCACAGCAGCTGGGGAGTGGGTGCAGGAGAAATTACTCTGCTTTTGTATTTGGCAGGTAGTCTTACTTTTAATTTCGTCCGAATTTGTCTTCTGGTTCCACACAGCACTGTGAGGCCCTGGGACGTATGTCAGTCTTACAGCTGTGGGGTCAAGCATGGCTTTCAAGTCATTGCTGAAGAGAACAAAACCTGTGTAGTATCTGACCTTTCTGACTCTTGACCTGCCGTGCTGTTGGAACTCCGCGAATTCAGGACAGTTGGTGTTAGCAGCCTGGAGCATTCAAATTTCTCTCCTCCATCATGTGTTGCCATAATGGGAGTTCAGCATCATGTAGGCATTGGCTCAGTTCTTGTTCATCACCACCTCAGCGTCCTCACCACCACTGGGAGATACTCTGGGATGTGGTGATCTTTTCCCAGTAACTCTAGGATGCGTTTCTGGAAGTGGCTCTTCCTCTCCTTAAAGCATGTCGTGTAAGCCTTTGTAATTCCTCACCTGTGGAAGGGAACATGCAGTATAGGAACAAGTTTGGTCCACGCTAAGATGCACGTACAGAAGTATGGCTGGGGAAGATTTTTTTTTGCACAGCAAGTGTCACTGCAGTGACGCTCCTCTGCAACATAGCTTGTTTTGTTCTTCTTATGTATCTTCTGCTTAGCTAGTTGGAGGGTGCTAGGAATACGGTCGTCTTACCCATCTGACTGACTGCGTGGGAGCAATGGGCAGGCTGGCTGAGTAGACCTGAGTACAAAACAGGTGTTTCAGTGCTGTCTCCACCCTCCTCAATCTCTTCCCTCTTCCCCCTCAAGACTGCTTCGTAATTCAGCTGGGCAGTGCCCTCGTCCACGTGGGATGGTGTGGGAGCTGCCCACACCTGTAAGGAAAGGATGAGCCAGCGCTCTGCCATTAGGAGACACAGTCATTTGGTGAGCATGGAACCAGTATGAGAGACCATTCCCAGGAGCCCAGAAGACTGACAGTGGGGCACAGAGGCTGACCACCTCCTGCTCTCTGGGCATTGGGCAGTTCGGGGCTGGGTCTGGACTGACGTTCTTCTCTTGCTTTGCAGTGCTACCGACCCTCCTCCCCGGATCCGCATCATTAACGGTTACATCACGGTCGAACCCCAGCCCCGGGGCCATGGACGGTCTAGTCACACTCGCGCAGATACTGGCAGCGTTCACCAGCTTTCCCATTCTCTCTTCCTCTCGCTACTGACTTTGACTTTGCATATGATAAGGCTGCATTGAAACACAGGGGGAGCCAAGCTGCAGGGCTCTCGCCTTAAAAAGCAAGAAAGAAACTTATGTGAAAAAAACAAAAATAGAAGACTCTGAGTGGAACACCTGTTCTTTGGGGTGTTCTTAAACTGCCTCCTTTTCCTGAATCTGGATCATTAACACTATTAACTGGTTGGACCTTCCCAATACAGGAGAAGATATTTTAATGAGAGTGTTATTTATCCTTCTTTTGCAGAAGAATGATTTCATGTTATCCCATAATGCTTTGGGGAAATTATAATGTTGCTATAACATAGCTGTTGTTTAGGTGTATGAGCCAAACTAAATTACATTTTTTTCACCTTCAGTGCCTTGTAAAAAGATTTACACACCACTAACTTGTTTAGTGATAGAACAGAATATTTTGGTCATACGAGCACAGCTGGGAAAGAGAGGTTGGTATTTTATGTCTCTACTGGTAATCCTTTTAATTCTTGCTTGTTAGGACTCCAGATTACATACAAAAGTTTATGACAACACCTTCTACAATAGAATAAAACAGTAAAGACTTGTGAACAGAATGTTTCTGCCGTCTGTTTGATGCCGTTGTAAGATGGATACACCTGAACCTCCAATGCCCAGACAAGTCTCATAGGCACAAACTGATGTACATTCAAGAAAAAAAATTGCCTGAGGAGCTGCACAATCATACTGTTGGACACTTCCAAAATAAGAAGTTCTCAAGAGGTGATTTGAGAAGCCCAGAAGCAGGTTTTCCCTCTCTTTCTAAATCACAAATATAGTATTTTATAGCTAGATTCACTTTTGGGGAGAAAGGGCTTTCTTTTCCTTTTCTGCACAGTTAGACTTCATTCTAGGAAATCCTTGCAAGTTTTCTATCAATTTCAATGGAGTTTCTTAGACTTTCCAAATTGTTTTAAGTCCTTTGCTGTCTACTTAAAATGGACATGCTGTTGACTGTTGAATGTAGGAAGCTTGGAAGTGGTGATGTATGGTTTTCTGCGTTTGTACAGGACATCCTCTTGTGATCACACTGACTCATTTTGTGAGCAACATATCCCTCTCTCCTCTTAGGAGGGTTTCATTGCCTGGGAAGGTCTCATAAGATTCATCCATGGGAGGGCTTGGAGCCAATGTGCTGAGCTTGGTACCTTGGAAACACAACAGTCGACTGCCCCAGTGAGACAACAAACCCTCAGGTTTCCCTTCCTATGCATGATCGTGTGCTTCGCTACTTTTTTCATTGCCTATAAAAAGTACCTCTTTTTCTCATCCTTCTACTGCACATTGGAGGAGGAGGAGCAAACGGTTCCAGCTTTCCTAACAGGCTTTTCGTCTCTTGATCTCAAATTTCAGTCCCCCTTCAGAAGCACTGAACCTGAACAAAGCCTCAGTTTGCTGAGGAAAACAGAGAAAGGAGTGGCTAAATATTACAGTTTGCAGCAGCACTGTGGGGAACGAAATATATCTGGGCTGGGGTAGAAGATGGCACCATCTCATTGTATGTTCCTTCTTATAGGGAATACAAGACCTCAGGGTACCAAATGCATTCTGGCTTCCCTGGCTTTACACAGCAGTCAGCCTGGTGATCTGCTCTCCCCTGTCTCTCTCTCTGGTTGATCTTTCACTGGTGTAAACTGTCATAGACCTGGTGGGTCCAGAGCTATTTTCATTGGCCTGAATATGACCTGATCAGATGACCTGGGGAGCAGATCAGATGGGGGATAGTTTAGTTACAAAGATGCACTGCAGGCCTGACTAACTGAGCAAATACTTGTGTGTTTACCAGTGCATCTGAGGGGGCCACTAAAAACATTATGTCACAGTGTGTTCTGCTACTTGCTAGCCTATGCATTGGTATTGTTTCTCCTCCCCCTATCCTCTGTCCTTCAAAAGTGCATGATGAGGTATGGCACAGGTCCAAAGGGCTCCGGAAGCAATGGGAGAAGGGGCTGAGGCAGAGCTTCCATTTCTTTTCTCCATTACAAGATAAAGACTGCTGTGTAAAATAGCCCCAGGCTGACTTTTTCCTTTGTTCCCTCCTCCATGTTGCTCCTGAGCTTTGCCTCTCTGAGGGGAGCTGGGTCGAGTGGAACAGCCACCAACGTTTTTCTTAGGTTGGCATGAAGGAAGAGTAATTTAAAACACTCGGGAATAATGGAGACCTGAAGTAGCACTATGGATAATTCAGTTCTGGTGGTGTAACTCGTTTAGTAGTTTGTTTCCAAGTGCGTGACTGTGTCAGGGAAATAGAAATGTCCTTAAACTGTGATGGATCATGTGCCTACAGAGGCGGCATCCTGGGAGATTTTCTGCAAAGTAATCAAATTCTTTCAAGGTATTTTTGAAGGTCTCATGGGCTTGGCTTGATACCTGTGAACTAAACTGGTGGTTCCTACTCCTCACTTTTTCTTCCAGACCAGTCATTGCTGACTGGCCATGGGACACCAAAGTCTTGAAACTGTGACTGGTATGGAGAGCAGAGCTTTCCTCCAGCTGCCATGCTACTCAGCTATTTACAGTGACCACTGGGGAGTGCTAGGTTTGGGTCCAATTGTTTGTCCCTAGTTCCAGAACAAGAAACATTTGCCAGAATTGGAACAGCCTGAGGAGCCATCCTAATGGCCAGGGTCTGCTCAGGTACCACCCTTCTTGGGGCCACAGAGCATCAGGAAAGCCAGCATTTCCATCATGTGCCTGGAAGACTTCACTGTCCCTCTAGCTGTCTCTCCCAAGCAGCTGAGGTAGCTTTTGTTGCCTTGCAATTGAGATTCAGTCAGGCTTGTGATAAGTAGCAAACTTGATTCAGAAATCACTGTGAAGGTGCAGGTACTTCTTTGTTCAGTGCAGGGGCTGAAATCTCCTGTTGTCTCCTGAGCTAGGTGCCTCCATGTCCTCTAAGTGCTATAACAAAGCATTCTTTGTTATATCTGAACATCCTGGTCTCCCTCTTCTATTCTCTTTCCGTTGTACTTACTAATTAGCCCGTGCACTTTGCTGTTCCCCTCCCTGCTTAAATTGTTTTCATAAATCACCTCTCCAGTTCTCTGTGAACAGATCTGTTTTGAGATGATTGGGACTCTTGCCATGGGTTCCTTGTGATCAAGATTTCTCTTCCTCTGTTGGAAGGCTGATATTTGCAAAGTTATTAGCAGAAATTTAAAACCTACCCACTTCAAAATGTACTGGTTTGATAATATAATGCCACACACCCCCTGGATTAATTGTAATGTTGGAGAATATAGGTTATAACCATCACCATTTGTGAATTCTTGTGAATATTTATTGCTTGACAGCTTCACTAATGGACTACTGTGTTATGACATACATGCTTTTTAATTATTATAAAATGTCACATTTATGTATATAGCTAGGAAAAAAAGGCAGACAAACATCCTCCTTGGGAAGAGGGCTTGCTCATAAATTCCTGTTTCCAGAAATAGTCAGCACTTGCACTTTATTTCTACTTGCTGATGAAATGGACCAGGCATTAGATACCATTTATTTTTAACTTCGTTGAACTTCCAACAGCTACCTCCTGCAATTTCACAGCTTTTCCATTCTGCTGCTGGTCACTTTTAATGCATTGAAGCTTTATTTTCTGATATGATACTTGGTTAGCAACTGGGATTTCTTGCGAAGCATTGCAGGAGGCATAACTTCACTCGGTGTGCTTTCATACACAGTAATGTGCTCTTACCTGATACAGCTTTTCTGTGAACTATGAATGCCCCTTAGTGAGCTGGGGATCCAGTGCGGGTTTACTTTCAAACCCTTTCAGATTAGGATGTGAAAAATAAAATTACTGAAAGGAAAAAAAAAAAAATCATGTTCTTCAGATAGGATCTAAAAATGTACACATCCCTCCTAAGCGATAATTATAACAATGTGAGAGGGGATGCATAAGCTGTGCGAATTACCATTCTAACCTCTGACATGCCTTAAGGACCTTGCATGGTTTTGTTATTTTAAAGGTGCAGTAGCATAAAAGAACACAGAGTAATGCAAAAAATCTTGCTCAGTGATTCACATTTCTTTTCTTTCACTTTGAAACTTTGGAAAGAGGGTGTTTTTTCTGGTTTTAACCATTCATATAGCAAAATTATACTTCTAAAAGAGATTAAAGGGAAAAAGTACAGGAGTTACAGAAGGCAGGTAAATAAAGAGAACTTAAGAAATCTAAGCATTTTGTTTCTTTTTTTTATCTGTGTTCCTTTTGTACCCTCTGCAACAAGGCTTCAGGGGAAAATATGGTACTCTTCAACTGGGGAAAAAAGAGGCAGGCACTGAAAGAGCAGAGCCCTCTCTTCAGACACCAGGGTAGTCTTGTGGCTGGTCTGTTCTCTTCCTGGTAGAGTTGAAGCTGCAATTACACCATAAGTGAGACAAGCTGGTATAGTTCAGTGAGTTGTTATGGCCCCTTTTGATCAGCTATTTACAACACTGTGACATAGTCAGTGTGTAGAAATCAGGCTGAAATCTCTTACTTAGATAACCAAGGAATGTGCTTTAGAAGATGTATTTCTCCAATGGCTTGTTGTCTAGAAAATGTGGACAAAACATGTCATTTACCCTTTATCATGAAAAATAAAATCTAAGCTATGAAAATTAATAAAAGAAAAGGTGATCTTGTTATATCCATGGTGAAACCGATATTACCATTTTCTACCCTTTTACTCTGCTTCATCCAGACTGCTATCTTGTAACCACCAATGAATGCACATAAGGTTTATACAGGTCAGGTCTCATGCTGAAATTAATTTACCTTTCAAGATCACAGTCCTGTTATGGTGCGGGTTTGTCCTTATCGAGAAGACTGTATGTATCAGCAAAGGCTGGAAAAAGTCTCTATCACAATATATTAACGCTGCTGCCTGCAAGCAGGCCAAGGTAGACTGAGTGGGTTAAATGGAATAAAATTAGAATCACAGTCTTGCTGGATGTTTCCTGTGTCTCAGGACAGTTACAGCCATCCGGCGTTTATACTCTGAAAACTGCTCTGAAGATACCTATGATCTAGGCAAAGAGTTGAGGCTCCTGCCTTTGGTCCCCTGAATCTTTCTGAGGTGTGTGTCTTTCCATATGGATATTTCCAGCAGTGTTCAGCTATACCTTATCCAAGAGCTAGGTTTTCCAGTGCTCAAGCAACCAGCTATTTCCTGTTGGTGTCCAGGGAACTGGACATCAAACAGTTCAGAAAACCTCCACCCTGCAAACACTCTGTTTGACCATGGCTAAATTATCTCTGATTATACAGCTTGTATCTCAAGTCACTTAATCCTTCAGGTTACAAAACCCATGGAGACTTTATTCCCTCCTACACTGCAAAAAGCAAAAGCTTTGGGTTTTAAAATGTCATTTGTATGTGTCTTGTCATTTGTCTCTAGATGCATAAATAATTGAATAGCCAGGATGACAAATACTTTGCTGTCACAGCTCGCTCTCTGATGCTTGTGACAAATGACTACAGGTCTTTTGTGCATTAGCTCTTTTATTTTGTTTATATTAACACCCTCCCTTCAAGTCACTGTAAGTTTATGCAGCTGAAGACAAGAAACAGTATTTTGCCTTTGTTTCCTGACAAATGTCAATTTGCCTGGCATACAACTAGCCAGGGCCCAGCACAGTGTGGTAAGTTCTGCCTCTTTGGAATAACTACGACATTTTTTTTTTCAAGCACTCTATCACTTCATCAGGATCCTGTAGTTGTTCAGGAGTGAGGTTCCAGACCACTGGAGGTGAGAAGTTCTCTAAGTACCTGCCCTGTACTTTCCCACATGCCGTGCTACCCATGACCATTCCGCCTTGGGGCAGACCTCTAGGTGATTTTTTTAAATAGTTGTTTAAACCTAAACAAGACCTGAAACACATTCAGGAAACATAGCAATAGGAGCATGCTGGCTTGAACATCCCAAGGATATTCAAAATTCTTGAGAGCTGGTGTAACTAGTCTGAAGAGAAAGGGAAGGTGAAAGAACGGGGGAAAGCATCCCCTTCTGTCTTCCCCATAGATTCGTTCTCCGAGGGGAAAGGGTGAAGAGTGTCATTATTAATAATTTCCGAGAGATGGCGCCCGAGGTACGGAGATGACAGCAATACCAGATACAAACACCAAATTAGTCTTTTTCCCAGTAATATTATCGTATCATAAGCCAATGTTACATACTACAGCAAAGTGATAATCCTGACCCATCTCCCTGAAATGATAAACAGCACCGCAGGGAATACATACTGCAAGTAAGGATTTACGTAATAGAACCACGTGAACAAATAAAACAACATTGTGACCAGCAACTATTAAATGCTTATAACAAATTTATTTTAACACGCTCTGGTCAGATCTGTCGTTATCTCAACCCTTCTTCGAGCTCCACTTTGTACATATTTGTCATGGTTTAACCCCAGCCGGCCACTGAGCACCATGCAGCCGCTCGCTCACTCCCCCCTGGTGGGATGGCAGAGAGAATCAGAAGAGCAGAAGTAAGGAAACTCGTGGGTTGAGATAAGAACAGTT
>NW_009197331.1:0-7616 GCF_000690835.1 Fulmarus glacialis | reverse complement strand
GATCGTCTGCTCCGGAGCCCTTCGCCTCAATGGCGAAGGTCTTTGGGGAATGAAGCCTCAGAGAGAGAAAAAAAAAAAGAAACAAAATAAAGTAAATAGGCACTGAACCCTGATTTATCTGTAAATAGGATTGACAGAAAATAAGTGATCATTTGGAGCCTTGGCACTGATGGGTTTATCGAAGAACAGGCCACTGTGCATGTTTAGTTTCTTACATTTTCTTCTTGCATACAGTTTAGTTTAGTTTTCATTGTGAAATGAATATGCCTTATGTTTTTATTTCAAATATCTCAGAAGCCAAGATGAAAAATCAATAACACACTAAAAAATTGATCAATGTAAAATGTTTAAATAAAACACCTGTCAACAAAGACAAATGTTAACTGATAGTTAACATAATAAAGGTAAAACTTTGTTTCTATTTTAATAGTACTTTCCAAATCAGTTTCTGTCATGTATTCCTGTTGATCAAACTCTGGCTTTATTACAGGGCTTTTGTGAGTTCAAAAATAGCATTACAAAAGTGGATAAAAATAATTTTTCTTGACATCTCTTGTGTATTTGAATAATTGACAGGATTTTCATCTTCCTATGTACTGTAATCTCCAAAGAACAACGGGTTTAAGTATATGGTGGGAATGACCAAGTTTAGTGAGATCTTTATATTACTTCTGATGTTGCATCCAAATGGAAAGCATTTTGCCACCGTGACTGTCCTGGTTTCGGCTGGGATAGAGTTAATTTTCTCCCCATTAACTGGTATAGTGCTGTGCTTTGGGTTTAGCATGAGAATGATGTTGATAACACACTGATGTTTTAGTTGTTGCTAAGTAGTGTTTACCCTAGTCAAGGACTTTTCAGCTTCCCATGCTCAGCCAGGTGCACAAGAAGCTGGGAGGGAGCATAGCCAGAGCAGCTAATCCAACTGGCCAACGGGGTATTCCATACCATATGATGTCATGCTCAGCATATAAAGCTAGGGGAAGAAGAAGGAAGGGGAGGACGTTCGGAGTGATGGTGTTTGTCTTGCTAAGTAACCATTACGCATGATGGAGCCCTGCTTTCCTGGAGAAGGCTGAACACCTGCCTGTCGATAGGAAGTAGTGAATGAACTCCTTGTTTTGCTTTGCTTGTGTGCGCGGCTTTTGCTTTACCTATTAAACTGTCTTTATCTCAACCCACGAGTTTTCTCACTTCTACCCTTCTGATTCTATCCCCCATCCCAATGCAGGGGGAGTGAGCAAATGGCTGTGTGGTGCTTAGTTGCTGGCTGGGGTTAAACCACAACAGTGATTCATCACAATTCACACACTTTCCTAAGAAAGAAGATAAGAAAACAAACAAAAAAGGCCTACCATCCATTTAGACATTTAAATAAGCAGGTACGTTTTCAAAAGTGCTGGGTATTTCCTGGTGGAATTCATCCATGTGCCTGAATAGGCAGACAGATTTTTAAGAGCCCAGTGCCTGCAGCCCCTATGGAGAATGAAATAAAATACCACTTATTCCAGCAGGACATTTTGAAAACCTGTCACCTTCATTTTTTTGGCTAAGTAAGAGTTGAGCACCTTTGGAGATGTGTCCAATGTGAATACTGAACACTTTGGAAAATTTGGCTCTGTTCAAAGCTCTGTTTAATTTGTGGGAAACTAGACCAGTTTTTCTTTTGTTTGTCAAACTTAAGAAATAATTCTCAAACATAGGTGGATGTTTTCTGTGTTGGTATTTAATGAGTGAGTAGCAGTAGAAAAGATTGGGGGGTCTTGTTATAGACATTAGTATTTAAACCATTGTCAGCGAATTGACACTAATTCTCAAATTTGCATGTAAATCCATGTTATCCGTCATTACAGAGTTTGTGTGAAGCAGTGAGCAGCTGCATTTCCAGATGAAATAAGTAGGCTGCAGACATGCTGAATGTTTTGTGCTGAGGTGAGATATAAAAGTCTGGTGATGGTGATTGCCAAATCAGAAAAAACACCCCTCAGGAGGATTTGAGGTTTCATTTCCAAGGGTAAATATTGCCCTCTGCAGAAACATCATTTTGCCGTGGTGAAGCATCTACACGTTCCAGTAAGCAGGTTTTCCAAATTATGTCTTTACAACATGCCTATCCCATTAGCACAGTCACCTTGTCATTCATATCCCTGTAATGATCACTTCTGAAACATTTACAACCTGCATTTGGCTGGCTGGTTGCTGCTTACTCAGTGGCAAGATTATTGATTGCAGGAGCTTATTAAGAAAGTATGAAGCAATAAACTATGAGAGCTGTTGATAATGCAAAAGGTGAAGCTGGCAATTATATAGGGATCAGGGGGATTATTATTTACAGGGCCTGGGTAAATATGACTGATTGGTGTGGCACTGCTGTGATGACTGTTTGAATTAAAATGTATCATTATTGATTTTTTTTGCTGTTCTTTATTGCATTTTAAATCTACATCTTTTTTAATGCAAACAGCCTATGCTACACTAGAGCTAGAATACGTTACTGTAACTTACTGATTTATGAATATATCCCTCTGTTACAGTATTTTCATTTCCTGGTACAGGCTTTTTTCTTATTTTTCACTCTGCTGCTGCTATTTGAATGAGACACAAATCATGTACCTGATTTTGAATTCTGCCTTTTCCTCTGTTGCTGCTGTTACGTTGCCTTTAAGGAGTTTTCTTCTAATTATGAAAAGATAATGAAGAGTGTTTGAAAGGATACATTTTAAAAAAACAAGAAGACATATTTAGGTCCCTTTCTTGTTTGATTTTTGGATCTATGAATTGAGCCTCATTTGAAATTTAAAAAGCAAAACAAACATACCAACAAAAGAATTTGTCAAAGCAGGTTACTTTAACATTGAATCAGTTTGTTTCAAATTGCTTTCTGATAGTTGTTTGAGCTTTCATCAGAGCTTACCTGCAAATATTAAATGTACAGCCTTATTTTAAATACTTTTTTCTGCTATGAATAGTGCTGTTCTGTGATGTCAAGAAGCTATCTAAAGAAGAGAACAGAAAAATGACGTAGTTAAAAACGCTCCACATTTGGCAACTGCTTGTGTTTAATTTAAGGATGACTATGAAGTCTAGAATTCAGGTTTAATTTTTCATTAATTCAGTCCTTTCAGATCAGCTGCTTAGCAAGGGCAGCAGAAAGAAAGCATCTAATGTATAGATTACTCTATGTTTGATGGTATTGATGCATGGACCAGTAAGACTAAGTGTGCATGCAAGTGTACTGAAACTGGTAGAGGTATACTAGTTTAACATCAGTGGAGAATTAGCACTTTTAAAACTGGAATCTGTGTAAAGAGATGAAAGCCTTGAGAAGGAGCTGAAATTCACCTATGGAATAATTTTATAGTGATGATAAAACTCTCACTTCTTGGAGTACTCCTTTTCTGTAGGATTTGTGGATGGCTTGGATAAAGGAGCACACAGTTAAACCTTCTATCGAATGCTGCTGCTATGCTAGCAGAGATAATGCAAGTCCCAATTTTGCACAAATTAGTTAATGGAGGGGAAGCCCACACTTCTGTTAGTGCATGCAGAAGTATAATTTAATTCTGTGTGTACAGTATCTCATTCTAAAATCATGGTTGTACCGCTCACACCCTGGTATGGCTACAGTGGTCCTTTGCAGTTGATCTCTGCCTGTCAGAGGACCTTCACTGGGCTGTTAGGTTGATTGTTCAAGATTAAGAAATTCTAAAAGCACTCCTAAGAGCTTTTCGGAATCTTCTGATTAAAAAAGAAATCACCCTGTCCACTAAATATTTCTTTTATTTGCTGTAGTTCTCATCAGTTTCCCCAAATATTGAGCTCTTGGAGGTGCAACACAGGCAGTACTTGGTCTTGCCCTTTAAAGTGTCATGAAAGTATAATTTAGTGCTTTTGATGTCTAGAAAAAGCCACTTTGTGTATCCTGTTTTCTTGAGAAGCAGACTGTAATTTGTAACCTAATACTGTGACATATTTCTGTCTGGAAGCTCTGCCATAGAAATTATTTTAGAATTTGGTGGAATATTATTTCTTTTAACAGTGTAGGTTTTATTCCATTAATTAGTTATGCAGATGGGCTCCAGGTTCTCAGCAATCTTCATAAAGAAGGGAGAGATATGAAGACAATTTTGGTTGTGCTTCACCCACTTCTGTTGAGCCTTTCTGAGATGTGTCTCTTTGTGCAGGGGACAGTGCATCATCTTGTGTCACTGCCTTGGCTTGTTCTAGGTCACTAGTGAAGGGTTTTGCTTCCATACAATGTGCTTATACAAAACCCCACAAGAAGAGTTCTGTTCACCTCCGCATCATGTATTGTCCTTGTCTTCTGATCCAATTACTTTTAGTAACTACAAAGCAGCTCTCTGAAGCTTATTTTATTCCCTACTTAAGCATGGGAATTCCCTGCAATAAGTTTTGGGAAGCAAAAACATTTTATTTCCTACTTGCAAGCTGTCTGCTTATGCCAAATTCTAGCCATCACCTGGGACATTCCTTCATCCTTCAGCTCATGCCTTGTCTCACTAGGCTCCAAACACTCCTTAAAGCTCCATACTGCATTGCCCCAGAAACTTGTGGGGAATAGAGCTATTGTGTTGGGGGACTGGAACATGGGGTAAGCCTGTTTGCGTTATGAATTTGCAGCTCCACAGTGAATTGAATGCTGCTCTACAAGGCAGATTTTTCTCTAGGAGTAATATGAGATGTAGTTTTATCAGACAGATTGGCTTTTCTACTCTTCTTTAAAAAAAAAAAAGATAAAAATCTGGACTATTTTTTTAGACTATCACCTGGACTGTTTTTTTCTTTTATTCATTAGTATAAGCTCAAATGCGTCAATTAAGACAATGTGTTACTCAGCCTATTATAGAAAATAGAGGCTTAGTGTTGAAATCATAGCTGTTTTTTCGTATACTGGTGAGAATTTGGCTTTCTATTGAGGTGACTATCCCAGTGACTGCATCTTTTGCAGGCATATAATTTTTTCCACCCATATTTTGGGTCTGATTCTAGAAGCGGTGTAACCTGCTTTCAGAAAAGTTGTTTGGCCAGTTAACTAGGTGGAACACGGTGCTTGCACTAGCTGTCTGCATGGCTTCTAACTGGAATTAGTGAGTCTTTGGCCAGCTTGAAGTTCAGTAAGAAAAAGTTCTCATTTAGCTTCAAAGTGCTGTGTAGACACATTGCCAAAGTCATATACAGAAAAGCTGGCTGGTATTTTCTCAAAAAAAAGGAGTTAAAATATTTAGGCAAAAGTATAACTTTGATAAATATGCCAGTAGTGATAATCCTCTCCTTGATTCTTGACTCCAGGGTAGGATTTCTGGTTGGAGGTAGAGGGGAACCAGGGGTTTGGTAGTTTAACCACTTTACTGGACTTTGAGAAACTCCTATTTAGATTGTTGATTTTTTTTTTCTCTCTCTGCTCCAGATTACAGATTTGGATTTCAGGGCATGGTCTTATTTCTGCAACATTACAAAGAAGCAAACTACCACTGGCTTTAGAACAGTTCAACTACTCTGTAGTAACAACACTCATGGGAAGTCTGTCATTAGAGATAGATTGCTTTTTATTCATTGTGAGACAGTGGTATGCCTGAAAGTAGCTACCAAGCATAGCTAGCATAGAATAAATAGAATCTTGATCTTAATTGGTGTTAAACTATTTGGGTAGTTCTATTGTCATTGTCCCACCTCCCAGTAGCTGTTCTGTGTCTTTCTGTTGTGGGGATGAGGGAAATGTGTGTTGAATTTGACTTCAGAATGGGAACATTTGGAAACCTTGAAAGCTTTGAGATGGGAAACAGTTACTACACAGGAGGAAAAGAGAAAGGTGGGTTTGATCTGCTTCAGTAGAGCATACCAGGTGTGTAAAGTCTTTCATGAATACAGCAGCTTTTTTCAAGAAAGCTGTTTGAGAAAACTATTAGGAAGTGTAACTATGACTATGTTGCCAGCGTCTCCCCCTGTTCCCCAACTCCAATGTGGGCAGCAAGAGGGATGTTGCATCAGAAAACAAAGCAAACTGGCTTACTAGTCAGCTTTGAGTTTGAACTGAAACTTTATTTGGTAATGTGTCTTTGCGATAATTTCAGGATGTCGTGAAAAGCTCTAAAATTCTTGAAGACCAAGGGTGAATAGTTGTCGTGGTTTAACCTGGCAGGCAGCCAAACGCCACGCAGCTGCTCCCTCACTCCCCACCCCGCCCCAGCCCCGCAGTGGGACAGAGAGAGAATCAGAAGGGTAACGTTGTCCAAAAAGCAGATTCGTGCCCGGCGTGCAAGTAACTGGTTCCACATGCTCAGGAGAGATATTGTTTTATTCAGGCCTGGGTGCTCGGTGGACTTGCCACAAATCAAGCACCCCTGGTCTAATCACCTTTCTGTTTATATCCATGCTTCTCATACATATTTTAAGATTCTCTTTTACATATTCATTAAATTTCCAAGAACTAATTATAATATTACATGATATAATAGACACATGCGCACAAAAGTCTTTAGGGTCTTCTTGAGGGTCTCAGGTGGTCTCTAGTGGTCGGTAGGGTAGTGAACCTGTTCCTTTCTTTCCTTATAAGGTCGAGGTTTGACTCCAAGCCATGTCTGGACCACGTTCATTCATGGTTCTTAATTTCAAGGTTAATCATTACTAGGGTCTAACAATGCTACACACCTGCAAACACAACACCTGCTAGTTACCTAACTTCTAAGCAACAAGTCTTCATTGTTTAGAATTAAAGAAGCGAGCAGTATGGGATAATAGGTACTGTAACAGACTGTAACCTACTGCGTCAGTAAGAGTGAGAAAAACTTGTGTGTTGACATAAAGACAGTTTAATGGAACAGAAAAGGAAGGGGAAAAAAAAAAATGGTAATGATAGAATATACAAAATGAGTGATGCACAATGCAATTGCCTACCACCCATCCTGACCGATAACCAAGTAGCGATCGCTACTTCCTGAAACACGCCTACCATTCATATACTGAGCATGACGTCACATGGTACGGAATACCCCCTTGTACAGCTGGGCCAGCTGTCCCGGCTATGCTCCCTCCCAGGCTCTCGTGCGCTTGGTAGAGCATGGAAACTGTCCTTGACTAGCAGAGTACTTAGCAACAACTGAAAACATGAGTGTGTTATCAATATTCTTCTCATACTAAATCCAAAACACAGCACTAGGAAGAAATTTAACTCTATCCCAGCCGAAACCACGACAATAGTCAAGTGAGTTTATTGTTCATGGGATTCCATGATGTTTTAGCAGTGAACCTGAATAGGCTTCAACTAAATTTTTATAACCATAACTCAGTGAAAATATTTTCTACTCCATACAGACCTATAATCTAGGTCAGCCATAAAGCCTGTGGAGGTAAGTTTTTGCAACAGATACTACAGAATTTAGCCAATGTTTTCAAAGAATGTCACGAAGGCATGCAAAATCTTTGTGTTCTTGACTCCCTGCACTTAACAGGATTCCTTGGCTTGCAATGGGAATAAGGAGTTGCAAATTATCAGGTTAACACCCCAAACTCTAAACAAATCTATTATTTCCTTTGGCGTGTTTGCATTGTGATTGGATTGCTCAATGATAGTGATGATGAGATCAAGTGCTTGTGGG
>NW_009197330.1:0-8794 GCF_000690835.1 Fulmarus glacialis | reverse complement strand
CCCCCCCCAAACATTTGGAAAGGTATGGATTACTTTAGAAACCACCCTTTGCTATTAGTTTCTCATAAATTTCAAAAATCAGTACATTCAGGTCATGAAGAGGGACCAGAAGGCAATGATGCAAAGAAGGACAGAAATATCTAAACTGGGCTTTTATCCTGTGTTTTGCTGCAGGTGGCAGCAAAGCCAAGAAACGTTATGCAAACGGAGAGACATTGTCTGAGTATCAATATCCTTCACTTATTCCTACTACTGCTGAACTGGTATTAAATGCTAGGTCACTAATATTTCTTTCAGTCTCTGCCATAAAATAACTTCAGGACTGTGACAAATCTAAGATTCCAATAAAATATAATGGCATATAAATAGCATCCAACATGATTGGCAGATTTAAAAAGCTGCTCTGAGACAGAAGAATGCGTCGTCTTTTGTATATCTGCTAAATTTTAAGTGAATTTTATCAAATGTCTTGTTGGTAGTGGAAACGTCAAAATATTTCTTTCTTTTCAATTTCATGTGGATTAGATTAAAATGCGGTGTTGCTAGTTTTAAGTTGCAAGGTAAGATTTTGCAAAAATATTTCTGTACACACCTCTGTATGTCAGCAGGGTACCCCACAGAGTCTCTGGCAAGACTGGAATCTTAATTAAAGGGGTTGCATATGTTTTATATTAAAAAGTCTTTAGCAGTCTTACCCCCTCCAAAGACATTGAAACGGTATTGTAGCAATAAGTACAAAGGATCTGCCTGAATTATTCAAACAATGAAACAGTTCAAACTGATCTTATCCATCGTGGCTGAATTTATCTTAACATAAATTGTTAGCCTGGAGGTTAATGCAGGAAGATCATACAATAGCTCCAGGAATCTAGGGCTTTACAAGGTCAACAGTGTTGTGGAATTGGGCTTGACAAGAAGGAACCTAAGCTGCCTGCATTTGTTTGGCCAATTGCAGTGTCAAAAGTGAGAAGTCTTTCTACTGAAAGTACATCTATTACGGTATTGATTTAGCCAGCAGCTGAAGGAAAAGAGGATTGAGAATTTCAAATTTAAAAGGAGGTTTGTTTGAGAAGAGGGACAAATAATACAGACTGATCACTGTTGGAGGAATTATGGCTTGTGTTAGCATGGTGGAGTAATCACAATAAAAGTGAGAAGCCAGATGACTTGTGTTTGTCGGGAAAAAAATAGTGATATTCTTTAGAGATATATCAATACTAAGAAAATAGATAATAAAGTAATAAGTAATACCCTTACCGTATTTTGTCACTGTGTTACTTATATTAACCAAGTGCTCTAATGTAGAACAGAAACCTGTTTTTCTAGGTGTTGTGTAAAAGTTGCCACAAGAATTTTTCTAAAAATGCAGTTATAACCCGTCTGGGTACAGAAACATAAGTGAATGCAAGGAGTCAATGAGGCATTGTTGGGCAGTGCAGTGTCTACAGTCTCAGCTGAGAATTAGCTTTTTAAAAGTTTTTTGTGCAAACTTGATGGAAAATGAGGGAGCTTCTCAGTAGGAATAATGAAATTATTCTTCAGATTTTTATGAAGCAAAGAAGCACAAAAGTGCTCAACTGGAAAGGTGACAGGGAGGTGATGAGATATCTGAAGCCAACTAGAGGTAGCAGAGTTGGTAGTAAGCTAAGGGAGCTTGGGTAGAGCCGAAGCAGCTTTCATGAAGACAAGGTGCTTGTATTTGATGTTATAAAGGGGGAAGAAAGGAGGGAAGAAGGAGGAAAAAGATGGGATGCAAAAACATTCAGAGGTGGTCTTTACAATAGTATTCTGAACAGGCATGAGCAGAGTAAAATGCGTTGTCAAGGCAAGAGAGGGAGTTACAGTAATTCAATCTCAATAAATGAACTTGAATGTGCAGATGTCTTGGGGACATAATAGGAAAACACAGGCAACATCTGTCTCTGTGGAGGAGAAAGCAGGAATCGGATAATAGCCTGGTCACTTAATATACTGCAGAAGTGGGTAGGAACAATATTTATAAAGCTGAGCTTGAATTAAGTTGATCAAGGTCCATTTGGAAAGAAATACTTAGTGGCCTTAGGCCTACTTATCAATAAATGCTTCCTCAGATCGTCCGGTGATTGTTTACTCTTAATTAATAGGATTAAGTAGCAAACAGAAAACTTTGAATATATTTAATATTTTATGTAAAAGCAGGAGTTCCTATAAAGAAGAGGGACTTACAGCCTTAGAAACATTGTGTATAATTAAAGTAGTATATTTAAATTTGTCTGAATATAACTCCAAAGAAGGATGAATTTTTATGCTTTTCTTTGCTGGCTAGTACTCCTTTATCTCACTGTTTATTTTACTACATGCTATAGAAACCCTTGACAATACATCATTGTTTAATATTTTCTCTTATTTAGAAGCATATTTACAGGTATTTTGATCCTCTGAAAGTATATTAAAAAAACATTCCCCATACACTGATAGATATACACACATTGTTTCTCTCTCCCACATACTGAGCCTATTCTTTTTTTTCCAAAATTACTCCTATGTGATGCAGCACCGAATTCCTTCACAGATGGACCGTTCTTGTTCTTCCAGTATCTGAGAATAATTATCATAGCAATTAGATAAAGAGATTGGGTTCCATTTCACATGGGATACTGTGTGATTTAGATTGATCAAGTAAGAACTGACATGATTTTGAGTCTGAGGCTTGGGGTTTGCGGGCTTTTTTTGCATAATTATATTTTCAAATATTTGTGAAACTTCTGCCAAAGCATTCTTATTGTTTAATGCTTTCAGAACATATGCTTGTAGTCCCCAATGTTTTCCAAATAACTCCAACATTGTCGTTTTGTCTTAAGCCCAGGCTGTTCATTTTGACAAATGTCTAGTAAATTTTAGAGGTATTTTAAACATTGTAGTGCCAGTTATTTTAACTTATCCCAATTTAACTTGTCACGTTTTGTCCATATAAAACTTCCAATTGCTTTCATACAGCTTAGAATTAAGGCAGAAAGGGAAACCTTTTCAATTACTGTATTAGAATTTATTATATTTTAAAATCCTGCATTTAATGTATATCTTTTTATTATTTTGATCAGAATTCTACATATGTTTACCTAGGAGGATTAATTTCTTTCCAAAAAATTATTTTTTAAATGTTCCGCAATGCAAGATAGAGCTGTCATTCTACACAAATGTGATTTGGATTGAGAGCACAATGCTCACGAATGTTACTGAAAAATGAAGACCTAACAGCAAGAAAATACTGTTTCCCATTTCAGTTTTACTGTATAACACTTGACCTTTTATTTGAGATGATACATTTTCCAGGAATAAGCTGTGCACTTTCAGGGATCTGAATTTGATTTGTCGTCTGCTTCTATTTGCATCTTCCAAAAATGTCCTGTTATTGGTTGAATTTAAATCTCAGTATGAGAGTTGTTCCTGGAATGCTCTATCCTGTGGTAGAGTTTCCTTTTTTGACCTAAGGCATTGATTTTTCATCTTGCCTCTGTACAGCAGTGATCTGTTCTGCAGTGAAATTCATTCGGTATATTCTGAGGCTGGAAAACCCTGCTGTGATGGTTTTTGGGTGTGTAGTCTACGTCCCGCTGAAATGAAATGAAGTCTTTGCTCTCACATCACTAGTGATGATACTGGGACCTAAAAAGGCACACATGGAGTCCTTTTTAACAGAGGATTTCTATATGCTGTCCTTCGTTTTTCTCAGGACAATCTGTAATGATAGAAACTTAATCCCTTGAGGGAATATTGGTGAACCACATAAGAGAACCACATGTTTGTACAGCATGACTTACCCTGAGTCTAGCTGTAAGTGGTGCCATTGAGTGTAGACTATCCTAGTCACCAGCACTTATTTTATAAAAAGAAATCGTAAGTCTTGGCAAAATGCAAAGAAAACACTGTGGTTTTTAAAAGATAAGTGTGTGAGGATGGTGATGACTGATACCATACATAACTCTCAGCTGTAGAGAGAAGAGTTATCTGTCTTAGCATTTTGTACTGTTACCAATCATCTGGTATCTCGACACCTTCAATTTTTAAATCATTACATAGAGACATTCCTAATGATCTTCATGGAAATGGAATAAGCCTGCTTACTTCAGAAAGCTTTGATTTTATGTGTGATCTTCACTAGAATTACTTGGTGCCAGCCAAGTGTGAAGAAGAGAGCAGATCACACAGAGTCTACCTTTGGTTTTATAACAATACTTACTCAATTGCAACCTTTGGTCCTGAGCTTACCTAAACTAGTGCTATTATTAATACCAACCCAAAGGACTCAAAGCATAAATACTGGCACGAAGCTACTGGCACATCCTCCATTTTTTCCACTGGCTCTAAAAGTTAATCCAGTGCGTCATCCAGGAGAAGTATTTTTCAGTATCCCCAAAGGAAGGCACAGCCGCTGCTCCACTTCGCGTTTCTTCAGTACAACCTGAAAAAGGCTGAGTCTGCCAGAATTTTGCTTTGGTTTGTGCAGCAGCAAACGCATCTTCGGTCACTTGCCCTCCTCTCAGGTTCATCCATGCAGTCCATAACATAGCTGTAAATATGCAAGCTCCCAAGGCAGCATCCAGGGGATTCTTGTTCTCCGTTCTTACCTCTCCATTTTTTTTTTTATCTTGTGGTTCTGTTTCTGTTCACTCATCTCCTCTGTTTAGCCTAGTCAGGGCTCCAAAGCTAATCACGGTGTCTCCCCCATGGCACTCTCAGTCTAAAGGGGAATAGGGCTGGCCATGGCTCAGCGTCCCAACAGCAGCCGGCCAAGCCCCACGCGGGGCTGTCTCAGCTGGCTCTGGACTCCTGCTCCTTGGCAGCACAGGCGACGGGAATGTTTCTGCTGGGGGTTTGCAGAGCTTTTGATTTGCTCACTGAATAATCACAACCTAGTGGCAGCATCCTGATCAGAGAGGTGGTAAAGTAACTCCAGCAGCTCTGTGCTCTGTAGTCAGGTCATGCTAACTGCAGGTCATGGGTGTATCCAAATTCGGTCACACCTCATCAGAGGATGCTCACATGTCTCAAAGAAGAGACCGTGGTTCTTTCAAATAATCTGTCCATTCTCCAACTCTTCTGTAACTTGGACATTTGTCTTTTACCTTCTGAGCAATGCAGGAACGGAGGCTGCTCCCTCTTGCCTGACCTCATGAGTGAAATCACAAGGCCTCTAGCTATGCATTTAGGTACCTTGCTTCTATTTTGGTTATTATATTATTAATCAAAGTATGTGGTTAGCAGCTAGTGAGCTCTGGTGGTGAAAAATCCTCACTTCTATGCATGTAAAATAAGAGTAGGATTCATCTTGGATTTATCATTGAACTGCCTCAAATGGTTTGATTGCTAAGTTTTTCCTAACCATAAATCTGCACGATAGAGAAAAATGTTTGGAGTTTGTATAACCTATAAACTTATTTGCCTTACCTTAAGTTTTTTCATGTTGTCCTCTTGTAAATAAACACTTGAGATCCAAAACAAAACAGAAAATCAAAGCAGTAAAGTCCTTACATTAGTGTTGTGAACTAAATTATTCAGAGGACCCTCGGTGTCCCAAAAAAACCCTGTACATTCAGATCTTGACTGAAGATGTTCGCTCTCAAAATGCCTCAAGTCCCTTTCACACTTGGAAGCTTTAAGTGACATGTTCTGGAGAACTCCATCCCACCTATCTTGTCCTTAAAACGCTGCAGAAACAGTGATATTACCTTTACCAAAGGTTATCTTTATGCACCTAGTCTGAAGTGAAGAAGGGAAGTTATATGCTAGATATAGCCAAACCCAAGTCTAAGAATATTTGAGTGTTGCTCTTTTGAAGTATTTTACAGGAGAAATCACCTGAAAGTGATTAGTGGGTCACCAGGAACAGTGAAGAGAGACGAAAGGAAGGGGACTCTGGGGTGATAGACCTCATTGTCAGAAGGGTGATGGGACTCATGTTCTCACAGGACTCCTGGGAAAGGAGTGCACGTTTGGAGGCACAGTGTTTCCGTGTTTCCCATGTGATAATCTGACTCAGAACTGACCCCAGTATAGAATAAAATGTTAGGGGTTCCTCTAGGCTTTTCTTCCAAAACAACGAAACAAGGAAATGTCTCGTGAATGGAGCTCACTGCAAAGTACCAACTGGAATGGTACTAATATTTCAAGCTGAGCACAGAATCTATAACTAATTTGAACCTTAATTTGCGTAACACTTTTGAAAAATAGGCATCTAGATACGCATTAATTGAAGCATCATGTAGAACATCCTGACTGGTACATAATTTGACATATCAAAAGCGATATAGTGAAATCAAAGAGTAAACTAATGAGATACTTAGTGATTTGAATTTCTAGGATCAGATGGGCTAGACAGAATATTCTTGGTGTTGTAACCTTGTACATACTACAGTTTTTTCTTTGATAATTTTGAAAATTATATTATCACTGATCAATTCTAATTGATTTTAACCTGTTTGTAATGATCCAAATATACGCAGTTTTGTCTGTTGAGCTGTCACTGAAGTGAGAATAATTTAATCCTAATTGTATTTGTCGGATCGTGCAGTGACAATATCATACTTTTTCACCTAATCCTAGAAGAATGATGTAATTGTTTACCATGAAGAACAAGAAAGTGTAATTGAATTAACTGCTGTTGAACATCTTGCAAATGTTTTGTTTTTCACTAGTGTTACACTTTTCAGCATTGCTATCTGTATTCTATTAGACTAAATGAGAGATGATTAGGGTTAAAATAGGGGAAACAACAAATAAAACTTCTGCTAACCAGACAGATACACTCAGATTTAAGATGTGCCGGGCTCTTTTGATTCTGTTTTACCTCTACTTTATACAGAGCTGAGAAGATGTATTTATATAATTTTGCTGTGATGGCCTCACCTTATCCATCTGCCTCCTAACTCTTTAACTGTTGAGCTAGTCATGTGCATTGTACTCATTTTTTCATTCATTAAACAATTTTACTTGTTAAAATTTTATCAGCTGCCATGGCTTTGGTTCCTAAACTGCCAGTATGATATGAAGAAACATAAAATGCAAGATTTAGCTCTATGTGTACTTGGCAGCTCTGACTGAGGTTGACTTGCTTTGGCTTGCCTTTTTATCAGCAAAAAGGGATATTGAGGTTCAAGAATGAAGCTCTGTTTGCCTATTTTCTGCCCTTACTTCTACTCCAAAATACCTAAATGATACAGACCAATTGGATGATTATAAATGAAGTGCTGTATTTATCAATGTACTTAAGTTGCTTAGCATCCTTTGGATGACAGAGGGCAGCTGTTAACCCAGCTTACTGAGTTATTGTACTGTGGTTACTCTAAATTATTTTCTAGGTTTTTTATTACTATTTTTGCAGGGTTTTGTAGTATTCTTATGTAAATTAATTGGTTCTTAGAAAGTGATTAGAAAATGTACACTAAAAACTACATTAAAATGAAGGTTAAAAGTATAGAATAGTAATTTAATGGTGAAATGCAAAAATACTATTATTAAAACCATCAAAACTGCTTAGAGAATATTTAGAGTTATGGTAATGCCTAAAAAAATGTAAAGGACATTAAAACAAGTTTATATTTACAGTGTCTTGTACTGATCCCCAAGAGGGAGGAACTACCCCAATAATGCCAGAAAATCTTCATTTTGTACTTACCATTTCCTCTTCCACGTGAATCCCACAGGAAAGAATCTGTAACAACCAGGGCATTGCGTTTTTAGGACTACAGAATCATCTTGACTCATAAATTTTAAGGAATTGCTGAGACAACAGCGTGATCATAATTGTGCTAAGAATATGCATAGTGTAATATGTAATGATATGCCAAATTTTTCATTAGTCCTCATTTACTTATGATAATTTCATTATTCATTTTCAATACGGACATTCTAAGTATGGGTGAAAAGAATCTTCATAATTAAGAATACCAGTATGTATTTAAATATGTATGTGTCTATATGTCTATGTGTCTATATTTATACACGTATTTGTGTATATGAACATGCACTTTTGTTTGTATACTTACACATGCATTGCTCCTGTCTTCTCGGGAAGAAATACTTAATTCAACCAGAGAGCAATTTAAGAGATTTGTACTTTATGGTATAGTCATTATCTCTGTCCTAGGCTTGAAGTATTTTTATTATACTGGAACCAAAAATTTTACATCAGTGGGGTTTTATCAGATGTATTCCACAGGTTTTTTATGATACATGCAGTAATTTTTTTTTTTATTATTCTTTTTACTGATTTGGTTTTCTTCTGGTTGTTAACTTTCTTTGAAATAAGGGAAGCATGCTTTTGACAATGTTGCTTATTGTTTACTTCATTTTTATGAACTTTGTCCACTAAAAGACTTTATTTCATTGTAATACATACTCCTCATAAGGTAAGTCTTGTTACCTTTCTGTAGCAGCAGGATATTATTGTACTTCATAGCATAGATTGGCATGGGTCTCCCAGAACTATGACAAAATGTCAAAACAAATATTTCTCATCTTTTTTCACTTTCTGATCTCTCCTGAACACAACCTACTGCTGCATGTTTCAAATCCATAGTTCATTAAATGATTGCAATCCACCCACATAAAAATATTATGCAGTTAAAATGCTCCTTTTGTTGCTAAATAGAAAAAGGTTTCATATCTAAGGGAAAGGAATTTTTAACTTAAAAAAAAAGAAAAAAAAGAAAAAAAAAGAAATCCTGATTTTATTTCGCTGTTTCACAGTGATTCCTGCTCAAACTGCAAAATGTGTATCAGCTGATTTTTATATAGAATCATAGAATCATTAAGG
>NW_009197329.1:0-17895 GCF_000690835.1 Fulmarus glacialis | reverse complement strand
CTCTAAATATCACAGGGGTTTGGGAGGAGAAGGGTCACTCTGTCTCTGGACCCAAACCGGGTTTAGTGTCAGAAGGGCTCTAAGCTCTGCCCTGGCCACGCGGCAGCATTTGGTTTAGATGTAAAATATTCTCTCATCTGGAGGAATCATGAAATTGTAATCTTATTGCTTACATTAATGCAGGTCACTGACTGATGATACATGGAGTAACCATCTCCCCTGGAAGGATGTACCATACTCTCCCCTCATGACAGGTGACAGAATGATTTAAAATATCAATTCAACTGACAAATGCCACCATGTTTCCTATGGATGGGTTTTCCACAGGTGGCTGCCTGTCTTTCTTATTCAATAGCTCCATGAGAGTATTTACCAAATAATCCTGACTTGGAGCTTACTCATGAAATATTTATGGAAGATTGAAATTGGACCTGCATAGTAATTATAAATGCTATTACTTAAATCATATATATTTTTTATCTAGATGGGAACACATAGAGCAAGCCAAAAGAAAGTTCAAGTTTCAAACTGTGTATATGACTGTTATGTTATACTTTAGAGTTCACAGATTAAAATTCACATAGGTATCAACTCTAAAAATGCTTTAGGTGAAAGTCTTAGGCCATTCAGGCTTATAATTCACTGTATATTAATACACATTCTCCTCGATATTTGAGAAAAGCAAACAAAAAAGAACATGGTATATTAAAAGCAAGACATCATGACTAGGATAAGTATTTAAATATTAAAATAAATATATTACAGCATTTGCCTGGCTGTATGAAATGGGTTTTTGAGGTCCGGTAACTAATATGCTGAAATGAAAGGCAGCAATCATGAGATCGGTATCTCTAAGAGTTTGGTGTTCGAGGTGTATGTGCCACTGTGCCACTGAATAAACAGGTGAAAATTATTGCATCCCGTAGTTACCGGGAAGAATCTTGGCAAGCTGGGCTAAAAGCTGAGTCTTAATAAGTGAATCTCACTCGGCTCATAAGACAGTGTTTGTTCTGCGAATATAGAGTATCCAGAGCTCTCATGCCAAGCCTAAACTAAAAATCACGCAAATATGCACATTTATTAGATTCTGATCCTCAGAGGACTCAGGGAGAATGAATACTTATAAAGCAAGGTGATTTGCAGAAAGAATCTGGATATTGTAAAAAAATCGCATAGCTTCATCTGGTTTCCTTTAGACTCCTAAAGCAGAGTTGCTGAGTTATTGCATTCTTGTTTGATGTCCTACATGAAATCATATTATTAAGTGCAGAGACGCAGCTGACTGTTCCCTGCTCCCTGGTTAGCATCTCACCATTGCTACAGCAATGGCCACAAACAGCCTTGCAAACGCCGGAGAACGGGCTTGTTCCTATCAGGTACTCCTCCCTCCCCAGGCCTCCCCGCAAAGCACGGGGGCTTCTTCCAGTTATGGCTGGGACAATTTAAGCCGCCCTCGGGTGCTGACTCTTCAGGTGCCGGAAAGTATGAGATTGAGGCGGGGAAGAGAAGACCAAAACTGTGAGAGAGCAAGACAGACAGTGAGCAGAGTAATCTTCAGCGTAAACTCGAGTAGGGCATAACTGGACCAGCACAAACCCTTACCAACAGCTTATGCTGGAATATTTCCCAGAACAAGAATATTAGCTGGTGATTAACCTCTCCCTAGGCTTGTTTGAAGCTGAACGTCTAATGCCAGCTGAGTACTTCGCTGTTGTGGGGTTTCAGCAAGCGTGCAGAACAGGACACCAACAAGGCTGTGTTTCGATTGTGCTTAAACCAGCAGGAACAGCTTAGATGAGTGTTGTTGCTCCTGATTTACAGAGGTGTAACAGAGATAACAGCCTAGCCTAAGAGTCCAGAGAAGGTGGGTAGAAAGCTGACAGTAAAGTATTCCTGCCTGAACCCTGTGGTGGCGTGTTGCAGACCCCTGAAGCCAGGGGGTGAAGGCCTGGATGGGCAGTGTCCGTGTCTATCATTTTAGTATTTGAGTGTGAAAAATGTGGCAGGAAAGCTGTGATTTTACAAATTTAGACCAATAATGGAACAGGAAAAATATACTCGCCTCCTATACCCATTTTAAAATATGACCATGAGACCCAAAGAAATCTTGAGCTACTCTGATAAAAATCAGACCAAAATATTTTTGATTAAAATTATAGCAGAAATACGAAGCCTGACTGCCAAAACCGTGAAAGGCAAAACTCACCCATGCTTGGCTTTAGCAATTGTAAAATGTCTGAAATGCTAGAAATCTGACATTAGTTTGGAAACTGAAAGTAAGTCACTAGAAATTGTTCTGGAATTGGTTTCCTAACAATAGTCAAAATACATAGCTCAATTCATATCATAAAGAAACGCGACATCATGAGTAGTAAAAGCAGTTAAAGAAAAGTCTTCTCCATTCAGAAGAAATGAAAACATCAGTTAAATTTAGCAGTCTCGCCAACAAATGGGACAGACCATGTCTTATGCCAGTGATACATGGAGCTCTGCCTGCTCTCTGCTTTTTGCACTGTAAGTGCATTAGCTGTGGTCTGCTGTATGGATGACATTTGGATCAGCAGCAACAGAGGGAGTGAGTTCATGACCACGGTAGACACCAGTTTCCTTCCTGCAGTCAGCCACACAGTGATGATCTAATTGCTCTAGAATGCCTTTAAACTGCAAATGCGCAGCCTGGTACCCACCCACAAAAGACATCTGTTGCAGAGAAAGTTGCCTTGCTCGGAGGACGTGCAGTCCTTTGCATGAACTAATGTTGTTCTGAAATGCTTCAACTCGGTATCCAGCAACTACACCCAAAACTGGCTAAGGCCGCCTATCAGTACTTCTTGGAGGGGAAGATGCTTCTCTCCATTGTTAAAGACACAGCAGAAGCTCTTGGTGTGCTTTCTTGCTGTGGTCTCTATTCAGGCTCTACTGAAACTACACTCACAGGTCAGAGCGTCTCCTTGGCTGAGCTACACATCTGCTTATTAGCGGCTGCTGACTCCCAGATGCTGTAAAGGCTCAGGTCTTGAGCAGACTATTTCCTTTATGAACAAACTGCACTATAAATGCAGTGAGGATCATATAACAGTGACTCATTAATTTTTATTTCTTTCTAATAGTCCTAATTAGGTTATGTGCATTCAGAGATTTGAATGGAGAAGCTTCTGGAACTGGAAGTCTTTTGTTTGTACATTCTTTGTATGTTTTCAACCAACCCAGAAGTTCAGTAATGTTAACCTGACACAAAACATACTTTACAAAACAAGATTATTATTCTGCTTTGCATGGTCCAGGGGAAACATAATGAGCTTCACTTCCTGGAGACAGATAAAGGAGGTCTGAAAGCACTGCCTTTCCCCCTCAGTGGGGAATTCACTGCACTTCCAGAAATTTCGCTGGCAAAAGACAACATTTTTCAACAGCAATTTCCAAGTTAGGGATCTGAACTCCTGTCCAGGCATGAAGAAAATACAACTGGATGTTTTTTAGGATTAATGGAGAAATACACTGAAAAAGAAAGAGGGCAAATGGCAGATTTGGAAGTACTCAGCACACAGGAAAATCAGTCCGTTTTCATTGGGTACCTAAAAAAGATTTTTATGAATGAAACCCGAGCAAATTCTACATGATCATTCTGACAAGTAGCACTGGTTGCAATTCTCTCTTAGGTCCTGAGTTTGCAAGCTGTGATACTATCTTTAACTTAAAAACACGGAAACATTTTAAACTACATAAACAGCATTAATCATCAATGTAGAACGTGTGAAACATTTTTTCAGTATGAGAACAATAGTATCTTGTAATTCTCTCAGCCAGCATGTTTTAGGGCTTTCCTTGCCGCGTTCCCATGTTTCCTCAGTGTCAGGATACCTTGCTGATGCCTACACTGTCCCCAGCACTCCACATCTCCTGGTTCTGCCATAGCTGCCCTTGTTGTTAAAGCTCTGCAGAGAAAATCTGGACCTCTGTGGTCCTTTCCTCATTGTTGTGGAAAGTGCTTTGCAATCCTCAGAGGAAAAATGCTAATGAGTTAGCAACTTTACTGTGCAAGTCTAAGTAAATAAATTGCAGTTTCAAACAAAGGAAAGTACAGAAAAGTACACACTTCTTATCAGGGTTAAGGCATACATATTACGTGTTTATAGGACAAGCCAGAGAAAAGCAGTGGGCAGCTATGCGAGCTTGAGTTCAAGTACCCCTGAGCTATTACGTGTTCCAGAAGCAATGCTCAGAAAGCACTCTGTGTAAATCTCTTCAGCCAGAACCAACACATGCTCTCAAACAAGACTGTTGTTTTTAGACATAGCTAGAAAGCATTGGTGTTACGCTTTCCCTGTAACTTCAGAGAATGAAGAGAATAAAGGAGATAAGAATGGCAATATCCACCAAGTATTATAATAAAAAGACAACAACCTACAGCAGTTTGGATTCCTTTGTATATGAAACAGGGAACTTTTAAAGTGACCAGTTCCCCAAAGTGTCTTTTTTAAGCCCCAGGTAAACCAGCCAGTACAGTTGCAGTTGCTTAACTGATAGGGGCTGTGAAAAGAATTTGAGCATTCCAGCTTGGCAGGAAAGGCAAGCCTCTGTTTTTACATTCTCAGCACAGAAACTTCCGGAGGTCACCGTGGTATCCGTTACTTGGATTTTTATCAGCTAGCCTAGGCACTGAATGAAGGATTTGAATACTCTAATGATGGACGGTTGCTTAGTCTGAACCTGTAAGAACAGACCATGGATATTGTACATAAAACTGTTTGACCACCTGCGCATATTGGTGTGTGGCACCACAGGTCCTCACTTCCATATCACAATGTATATGTCAGAAATAGTGGAAAGGTAAAAGGCGGACAGAGTGAAGCAGAAGGGCCACACTGCAAAAGTAACCTGCGATGTTCTTATCCATTTTCGACCAAGAGAAATCTGTAGTAACGGGGCAAATATAGGGAAGAGGAAAAAGGATTTTAGCTTCACAGATTGAAAGTGGTTCATTTGGCAGTTATGGGTCTGAAATCCTTAAAATACTGTATGTTTTATGGGATGCGTGAAAGCTATATTGCAGTTAAGGCATTAGCACATCTGGGGTGCAGATTGATTTCAAACTCAGACATTCGAAGTTTATCATGAACAGATACAACATTCATATGCTTTCCTAGGGAGATGACTAATATGCTGCCTTTCACAATTTTCCAGTCCAAACCACCTCACTGTGTTTTGAAAGTTCACAGCCATTGACATTCTTAACTCGCTCGTGCTCTATAAAGGGCCCTCATCAAAATGCTGCAATTTGGACCCTGGGTTTCAGCCTCTCCAGCAAGAAAGCATCTGGCTTTTTATCTGTTCATTGGTGTCTCTTTCTTCGGTCTTTATTTTTTCATACTTAGTAAAATTCATAGAGTGGTGACACTCAGCACAACGGTGGTGGTGCACAATTCCCTATTAAACAGGAACGAGCCTGCGGTGTGATGAGTCGGTTTAATTCCTTTCACTGCAGTCTGCCCGTGGTATCGCACTCAAAAGCCATTGGTTTAGAAGTAAAAGCAGCTGAGATAAAAGAACCAAGCCAGAAGTTAGGAAAAGCCCTTTCAGTCTGAGCAAAGGTGGGTATGAACATGTATTATAAAGACATCGATGTTAATTTAGTGTCTGTGCAACATGGTAATCCCATGAGGCTGGAAAATCCCTAGTCTTCCAAAACTGTTAGAGATTAGATGGTGAGATTTTTATTGTCTCACCTGGAGCGTCCTTCTCTTCTGCTAACGCTTTACACTCTCTTTTGCAGAGGAAAACAATACAGAACCAGGCCCACAGACATAACAGCATCCTGAAATGAGTAGGAAATACCTGTGACTTCCACTTCCAGCCTCACAAATTTAACCTTGGATGTGCAATCACTCAGATGCAGTTTGATACCAAAGTGCCTATTGCCATCACAGAAAAAGAAAATAATACATCAAATAGAAAATAGCAAAAATTAAAGCATTTTGGGGAACAGTATATTGCCTCCTTTTTTGGCCCCCTAAAGCAAAAGTTACTAAGAACTTTGTTTGATCCTAGGAGCACAACCCTGCATGCACATCCCACTTGTTTTGAGGTTCCCTGTAGAGATCTTCATTTACAGCCCAGTGGACCAGACCTTTAGCAGTTACACACATCACAGTGCAGCCAAAAAGCTTACCTGTTTGGTAAGATGAGGGTTTCCCTGGGAAACAGGAGTCCTCCGGGTGGTCTGAAACTGGCACAACCTGCTCTTCTCCCCCACCCTCTGGGTGCGCCACGGGCCTGACACTGACCTTGATGTGGCAGGATTTATTCTGGACTAAGTTCCCCTTTTTAAGGTGACTTCTTCCAGGTGTATTCAATGCAGCTAAGCTTGGGTTCTGGCCTTCTGACAGAGTCTTGGGTTTCATGTGAGCAGCTGAAAATGAGTTCAGGGAACAACCCATTCCAAGACCGCTTGCAAAGGAGTGAAGGGCAGGATGTGTTTGGGTGGTGGATTTCGGTACTACAGAAGCCTTTTTCTACTATTCCCTGAAAAGGGGAGCCCATAAGCAAGCTTGCTTTTCCCTAGGACATACTTAGCAAGCAACATAGATGGATATTATCTATTTTTATCTGTTTTAACATCTGTGTTGAAGGGATAGCCCACCAGTCCTTAATGGTGGGATAATTTGGCAGTGATTTCAAAGGGAAGTTTGGGGGACAGTGAATACAGACCGAACACAATTACTAATATAACTAGATAAGCTGGAGGTATGGCTTGCTGGCGCTGGATCTGCTGAAAGACTCTTGTCTTTACTGCCCTGCTTTCTTTGCTTTTTATACCCAATGAAACTTGCCCTTTTTCTGCCCAGCAATGCATGGTATAAACGTCAAGGAGTTTCCTGAAGTGCCTTGAGCTCATTCATTTCTTGCCTGTCTGTTCCCACTGCATCTCAGAGCCTTAGTTGCTATGCTTGGCTGATGAAGTCAGACATCTTTTGTTTGCCAACACCATGTAGCTTTGTTATAAAACATAGCAAGCGTGATTAGCTTTCTCCTGTGCCAGTTTTGCACCAATGTATCTCCACTGAGCTACATTCCAGTTAATCCAGATTTACACCAGGAGTGTTAAAATAAGAATGTGATAAAACCAACTCTCCTAGCCAGGTGGAACACAGCAAGGTGAAACCATTATCATTTTGGATACTTTTGACAGCAAGCAGTAGTAAGTAGAAATGGAAGTAAAATTTGGATGGGTAAATTTTAGTCCAAACGACCTTTGCAAGTCAGTCCCTATGAGAAATGTCAGTATTCCCTTTCATCTTGGCTCCGCCACAAGGAAAACAGACAACTGGCTGATGTGGGTCTCGTCAGCAACCCATTTTGCAATGGTGGTGGGAGAGGAATGGCGCCACAGTCTGATCAGATTAGACCTGGCATTTCTCCTTCGCTGCATGTGTCAGACTGCAGGCACAGCTACGCCTGCAAGGCAGACAGCACGTCTATTAGACGATCCGGATCACTGGCCAAGTGCCTGTGAAGGCAGACAACTATCCCGGACACATCCGTCATGCTGCTCTGACATCAGTGTGCCTACCAGCTACAGAATGGAGGCTGCAGTGCCCGGCTGCAAGCCACCGCCCCTCCGCAGCAGGAGGCCCCAATACCACAATCCCGTCGCATCTTTGCCTTTGTGCTGTCTGCGCAGCACAAGCATGTGATATACACTGGTGTGGGAAACCAAACCAAAGCAAACCACAAAACAGTAAGCGATTCTCTAATCCAAGAATTGACTACAGCATTGACGGTTCACGTGTTCCACCGCAGCGTCCCTGGGAGCCCTGTCCGGAGGCTGGAGAGCAGCAGGTGAGCAGGAGCTGTGCAGTCAGGGGAAGAAGACTCCAGCAAGGTTTTTCTGCGTTGCTGTCACTAACTCCTGTCTGTACCAGTGGCATTTATTGGTCTCCTGAAACTTTGCAACTGTCAGATGAACTACGCTAATTAAATGAATGCAAATTATTTTCATAATGATTTTTGGCCATTACTGACCTGTTTAGAATTACATGAGTATATTAAAGCTGAAAGAAAATGTAGCTTATTATTAATCCTAAGAGCTGTCTGCTTACGTGAAAAAACATGCTTTGGAAGGCTTCTAAAGGATCTTCAGCTGATCAGAAGGTGACATGTCTGATGTTTGAGGATCTAACAAGGATCTTTGCATTTGGGCCTTTTTTCTGTTCTCTTTGATGCATAAAACTTCAAAAGACACTGTTTTAGTTTAAATAAAATCTACAAAACTTATCTTTTCATTGAGATACGTCTCTCGTGCAGTGTCTTCCTTCAACACACAGAGATTTCAGCCAGGACTTAGGTTCATCCTCTGGCCAACAAGGATAAATCTCTCTCTCTCGTGATTCCTCCCCCGCCCCTGCTTTCAAACAGACGGAAGACAAAACCACAGTGGTTAGCACAGGCTCCCTGGTGTGGCTTGGAAAAAAAAAGAAATACTTGCAGACTTTCTTCTGGACTAGCAGCGTTCTGACCTTTGTAGCTCTGTCCTCGCTCAGTATCCATCACCTCAGTATATTAAGTTCTCTTCAGCTAATCTACTGTGACAGGACAGAGCTTTCAGCTCTCAATCTGCCTCGCCACGTCCCATGCACAGCAAGTGACGCTCCCCAGTCTGCTGCCTGGGGCACTCCCCCGCACACAGCCACGCTGCCCCAGAGATCCCCATCCTCGCCCTTACAGGGACTTCCCTGATGACACGAGTTCCTTCTGCAGCACGGGAGGGAGAAGTCGTGTCAGCATCCAGGAGCCCGTCACTCTGCTCACTGGTGGCTGGTTCTCAGCTTCTGACCACGCCGGAATGAGCTGCCTGGTAAGGCTGCCTCCTGCACGTGCTCTGTGCATCGCTGGCCAGACATTTATGTCTCCAAATACAGTTTATCCTAGTAAATTCATGACTCACCAGGGAAAAGCAGAGTCCTAAAGTAGTGCTAGAGCCAACTGTTTTAGATAGTAAGAGCTTTGCTCAGCTATTGCTAGTGATTCACCCATGGCTAACGCTGAGCCGGGACAGCTGCTAGACAGCAAGCAGTGGACTCATCTCTCTCAGCACAGTAATGGCCATGATACCAAGTTAGCACAGTCTAGCTTTACACATCATTAGATAACAACCCTTTCCCAGCCTATTTATTTTTCACCTGAATTAATAAAAATTCAGAAGTAGTCCTGGCCACAGCAAGCAGAAGTTCTATTTCCTGCAAGTCATTAGTCACTCCGGTTTAGAGAATACGGTTTTCCTCCAAAGTGATAGCAAATGGACTGTCAGGCAAGCAGACTGGGATCTTTCAGTCACAGCCTGGTTCCTGTGGTATTTACACAGCTAAGATGCTTATGTCATGGGTTATACCAGAGGTTAGGGGGTCGTGACAGAAAATGTGCACAAATGGCAGCCCTGCCTACTTCACTAGCCTGTCCAAAATACATTTCACCGCTTGCCTTCTCACAGTCACAAGAAACCGTATAAACAAACAAACAAACAAACATACAAACAAACAAACATAGTACCTTTAAATCCACTATAATTCTACTCTGTTGACATCTAATTACTGATTATAGGCATGTAATCACTGGCATGTAATCACTAATTATCTCTAGATACACCACCTGTTTTTGCTATAGAGCATCAGTGTACTCTCCTGAAGCTATGGGCAGGGAGGTTGAAGGCAATGGTTGATTAGGTGAAGTGCAACACCATGGAAACAAGGAAATCTCAGCTTAGTCCTCAAAGTCCTGTCTGGTAATAAAAGCAAGCTCAGAGAGGAGTAGTTGGTGATCCCTGGGACAGGCTGGAAAGAGAGGGAGTCACAACAGCAGACTGACATTTGAAAGCAAGTCAGCATTTGCCATCACAGTAAAGGCCAAAGGCAGAGTTCTTGAGTGAGAACGGCCAAACCAGACTTCACAGCTTGGGAGAAGATGCTGGATGATGTTATCCAGGAAGCAGGGAACAAACAGAACAGGTGGAAAGAGACTGATTTCGAGAGGAAGAGAGGTGGGCAGGGAGGCAGAACATGAACTCAGAGGAACTGGGCTGACTGCTCTTAAAGTAAATCTGGCAAAAGTCTGGCAGAATATTTTGGGCTTCGAAGTGATCCAGAATGGATGTTTTCTTATATAAATCCATCTCATACAGGCCCTAACGGTCCACTCCACACCAAGCCAGACAGCTCTTCCAGTGGCTACTGCCTCACCCTTCCCCAAATTGTGATGCTGAAAATGCCCACTGATCTGCAACCCACAGAAGATTAGGTTTACTTTGTAGTTCCTGGAAGTCTGTAGTTGCATCTCTGTGCTGGTCTTGAACTATCTCCATCTTCAGGCAAGGTGGCTGGAGCTTACCTGATGCACAGAACCTCCTGGGTCACCAGGTATTCCTCCTCATTAGTTCAAGTGGGTCCAGCTAGCTATGTAGACTCTACCCAGGTTGGAATATTTGGGGTTTCATACTGATGCCAAATCCGTACTTCTGAACCTCTTAAAAACATTACTTCTGTTGCCTTTGAGAGCTTTATCTCTGGCACCTTTTGTCTCCAACAACTTCATGACTGAGTGACTCAGTTTGCATCTGATTGTGATGCCTGCAGCGCCACGAGAGTCTTTGGGCATTGAGGAAGAGGTAGTAGTCCTTCCTTAGAGGACAAGGAGAGGGAGAAGGAAGGCGAGGCCAGATTCCCCACAGGGAAATTTTCAGAACTCCTATTCCACAATTATTATTTGTTAGCATTTTGACTATCAGCTCATTTCAGGAGGAAAAAAACAGATGTTGAAATTTCCCATAGATTTTGCTCAGCACTAAACAAATCTGGAAACAAAGAGCATTACTCCATTTCAGAAATATTCTTGGAATAACCCAGCACGGAAGATTATAACCTCCCACTGCTCATCAGAGTAGTGATCTCTGTTAGCATGACAGACTCTGACAGCACACTGAAGTCAGTCTGTATGTGTTGTCAGAAGTTATATCCTCCAACAATACAACAGCATTTTGCAACAGAAATTAACACGCTATGAACCCACTTTCCTTGTGGCTTTGACATGAAATACTGAACAGGCTTTTGACAGAGTCAAATATTTTTTCTTTCTAACTCTGCAGTGGTTTGACTTCGGTAAAGGATTTCACGAAAGACACCACCCTGCTGTACAGCAGTCCGTCAGATGACGTCTGTGCCTGTGGTGAAACTTTTGCCCAGTACGTGATACAAAGGGTTGTTTCCCCCCATCATTGTTTCCATAGACAACCATCCCGTTCCCATCTTTTCTAGTTTATGACAACACAAGGTATGTCCTTCCAGTCTCATCCATTAACTTCTCTCATCCAGTATAGCCCATCCAGGTGGGTAGGGCAGCACGTCGGCCATACCGTGGAAACCTGGGCCCAGTCACACATAATGACATATTCGTCTGGGAACAAAGACATACCTATCGGCACTGGAAACTCTGTTCTGGAAAACAGTGATTTTAAATTAGCTGAACATTAGCTCCCAGCATGACTTTGTGGCAAGGACAACTAATGCTAGTCCTTGGGTGTGTAAGCAGCCATATCAAATGGGAGTACATATGGATGTATTTAACATTGCTATACTATTGCCATGCTGCCTTCAGTCCTAGCTGCCTATGTTTCCAGTGGATGACAAAACTGCCACCCCTCCAGCCACAATCATAGCAAAAAGACTGGAAAACATGCTTGTAGTTTATTCTCAAGGACAACAATACAATCGTCATGTCAAAGAAAAGGTTAAGCGGAACTCGATCACAGTCTGTAAGTGCCAATATGGGGGTGCAGATACTTGATACAGGAGGCCCCTGAAGCTCAACGATGGATATGTATGAGGGGTCTATTGGTCTATTGCTGGAACCTGAAGTTGAGCATATTTAGAGGAGATATGGGATGCCCATTTTTGATGGCAAGGGCAGGATTCTGTGTTAGGATCTTACTGTGCCTGTCACATACTTCCCAGCACTAAAAGTGCAAATGAAGATCAGATGGTTTTCTGAAAGATATACAGAGTTGAGATGGAGAACCCCTTGACGTACAGAGCAGCCTGGAGGATCATGAAGGTCTGTTCTGACCTTCTAACCTACTGTGTCCGAAAGTTTAGAAACTGTAGCATGGTGATGGAAGCATCAGCCACTGGCCTTCCCTTGTTGATGGAGATAGCAGGCTCATCAGTCGCCTGCCCTTCATGAACGTGCCATTTCTTGGGGAATGAAAGAACCACCCATCTCTGACCTGTGCCTCTAAATGTAAGTAGGACAAACAGATTTTCTTGTCAAGTTTGGCTCTTTCACTATTTCTTCTGTGTTTGTCCTTAGCCTGACTTTCCCTGAGGCACATGAAATGCAGTGCTGGAGGCTGTCCTGACATTGCTGCAAGAATGAATCAGCAAAACAATCCTGTTTATCTGGCAGTCTCCTACAACAGGACACCCTAGTAAATCAGGCCTGCAGAGTAAGAGAAGGCAGCTCTAACTTTGCATGAAACAAGACAACTCCGACTAATTTCATCATTGCTACTTATCGTGCATGTAATAAAGGGATGCAGTTTTATCAAACCCTGTGGGAAGCAGATGGGGATGAAGAAATCAGTGTTAACCTGCCACTACCACTGCCCTGCTGCTTCTCAGTGCTTCTCCAGCTGCAGAGGTCTCTACAGACCTTAGAAGCAAATGAGCTGTGAAACCAGATGTGCATTTATCATGCTAACAAAGTTATACTGTCATTATGTCCCTTTCATGCACAATTAAAGATCTGCTGCCTCCAGGCCCACAGGAAAACCAGTGTAAAACCATTTTGTATTGATTTGATATCAAGGAAGGAAATGTCCTCACTCAGGACATGGCTCTCCTTTGCTTGAACTTGTAGCATTGGTGAAGGAGGGGGTCAAATCTCACCTAATGTGAGCCTATCTCCTTCAAATAACATGACATTCTCCGAGTCTAATGTGCATTGTGGTCACAGCTATGGAGCCCGAGACACTTCCCCCTAAGCCCTCAACTTTCTTTAAAGAGGCTGAGTAACCCCGGAAAAAGAAGCAAGAATAAAAAGCTAAACACTAAATACTGTGAATTTCTGGCAGGACTTTCTTCCTGCAAAGCCTTTGTATTTCTCTGGGGTGAAAGGGGAAGATCCTGACACGCAATGCTAGAAAGCACTCGAAGTCATACGATTCCCGGAAAGTCTGCTTGGCTGCTGTGAGCACACTGCACCTTGGCTGGTGCTCAGCTGCCTGAAGAACAGACCAACAGCATTGGTGGTGCAGGGGGTGCAGTGACAGCTATGGAGAGTTGTATCCAGAGCCGCAGACGTGATCCCTGCGCAGGCGAGAACCCTTCTCAGTGGGGTAGAGACGTCTGTGCGGGTGCTGCAGCGCTTGTGAGGGCTTTGAGTAAAAACCTCGGAGGTGGAGTTTGGTTGAGAAGAGGTGCTGACCCAGCCCTGTGGGCCCCACTGGTGAGCTGTGTCCTCCGTGGGGCTGCCCAGGTGCTGGGGGGCATCATGACCATGGGAAAACACCCCCACGTCGTCAGTGATGTCGTGTCTCATGTCCTCACCAGTCACCTGGGAGAGAACATCGGGTCATTTCTAAGACAGATGGCAGACAACAAAAACTTCAATGTTAGTAATGAAGGTCATTTAGTTTACCAAAATGGAGGTAAAAATGAAGATGTGACTGCTGCCCGTGAGACCACCAAGGGGAAAGAACTACAGCAGTGAGAGCATGTGAGTGCTGCGCGCCAGCAGCCGCATGCTGCTCCCTAACGCATCTGCTGACGAGCGTCCTTCTGCCACGCACCGGAGGCCTCCAGCGTCTCACGAACACGCACGCGCCTCCACCGTGTAAGTCACTATCGTATCGTACACAGAGGGAGGTGTTTCCTTTTGGTAGTTTACTAGCTCACGCTTTGAAACACGGTATTTGATTTCTGTTAACTGACAGGTGCCCATGAAAATCACCTGACTAAAAAACTCCAGAATCTTACCACTGATCCTGAAATTATCCATTGCTTGATAAAATCCAGCCGTAGTATTTAGCACTGTGATTCTGCTTGACTAGCAGTCTAAAACAAAAATGAGGGCCAGTGGATTTCACCTTGTTAGTGAGACAAGGGAAACTCAACAAGATCTTAACCTCCTGGTGTAGTGAGCAACTTCCAGTGGCACAGGCAACATTATGTGAACAAGAAGCCACAATTTGGAACATGCTTCACTTTTTTTTAATCCTTTTCTGTTTTTATTATAGACAGAATGACGTTGCGTAGAGCATCTGAGAACTGGGAACCAGCACAGAAATTTGCCAACAGAGGATGCAGAGTTTTTTTCCAATTAGGAAACTGCCTGCCGGCCTGACAAACGGAAAATGAATTAGCAAAATCATCAGAAAATACCGAGCAGAGAACAAGGGTGCCTTGGCAGCAGTAGGCAAGATGACCTAATATGACTTCTCAGTCAATACCTTTGCTGTTTGAATGATTCAGTTGGCAATTTAAATTCCCCTTCAAATATTTAAAAGGTAACACTTAGTAAGTGGGCAGCCTCACAGAGAAAATGCTTGTGAAAGTTATACCGCATGTTGTGCCTCTCACTGGTTACTCAGCAGATTGGGCGGTCATCATTAGGAGCCCACGATTCCCTTGCATAGGGACTAACGGGAAACCCAGCTGGTGCTCTGGCAGCAGATGATGAGAACAACAAAGGAAACCAACACAGGGGCTGAGTGCACAGAATAAGAAAACGCTCACCCCAGACAGGGTGATTATGTCCCATCTTATTAACTAATCCTTTTGCAGAAAGGGATTTGCCTAAAGACTATTTCCAAGAAGGCTGCACCACTCCCCCCATTCATAACTAGTGCGGTTCACCTTGTAACATGACTGATTTCCATTCCTGAGTGCTGCTTAATAAAAACAGTTCTTACTCAACTAGAAAGACACAGTCTAGTCGGACGTAAATTAGAAGCTTGCCACTACAAAACGTAATTTCGCATAAAATAAATGCTGTTCCCTAAATCAGAATACTAGCCTATTTCTTTTCTGTCAAACATGACCAGCAGTGCCCATCTGGCAGGCTCAGCTCAGACTCCTGAACCACGAGGGACAGGCACTCTTGTTCTGGGGTCAAGACGCGAACACAGTCCTCGAGCCAAGGAAACGCTCTGCAGGGCTGATGTGTTGGTTCTGGTAGGTCCTGTGGCAGCACCCAAGTACATGAGTTCAAATGCCTGCCATCTCCATCCTCCTGGGGCTCAGGCTGGCAAGACAACCTTTCCGTGGGATCCCCTCCCTGATCTGTATCGCTCTTCTGCTTTGCACAGACAAGCGAGAGGAGATCTGGTTTGCCAGCAGGATTTGAAGACGCACCACTCATGACTGTTTGCCTGAAAAGCATTTTTGTCAACTAGCGTGTAAACATGTGATTTAAAGAAAAGAAAATGTGCTTAATTACAGGGGACAGACATTTTGTCATTGTATAATTAAAAACTTCAAATCTGATCTGAGACATACATATACAGAAATATAAATAATGTATTCTGCTGGGCTCAAAAGCAAGGCTATTGCAGCGAGCACACACTGAACCCCAACTTTTCATGGTATTCTTGAACTAGAGGCCTTATCACACCTAACAAAAAGAATCTTAAAAGCAAATGGCAATTTGAGAAATAAAATCAAGAATTGTGTTTTATACAGTGAATAATTTCCATTAAAGGTCAGATTTTAAAGCCTTTACCTCTTAGAAGAGCCCCTGTACTCCTTTACTGGTGCAGATAATTTCAGTGCAACCATTTAGGCAGCAAGGCACTAGGAAAGATAAACATTAAAATCAGGATTTGAATAAATATTGCTATTAAAGTACAATGCTGAAACTTTTGCACATTTGCAGAACCAGACAAAGGCCAGGCCCTGTTCCAAGGAATTTTAATTCCCCATAAAGCTACACAACCATATGGAGAGGTCCCAACCGAAACAAGGGGTTCACTCTAACTTTACCGTGGTCAGTGCACAAAGCCGTGGGGCAGTCTGCGGCTCAGGATTACGCTTTTCATCCCAAGAAAGGCTCACTTCCTCAAGTGCTGTTACTTGGCAGCTAGAAGGCGGGGGTTCTGCTCATTGTCTAAAGTATTCCGGCTGCTGGGTCTGAAATCAGCAGACGTGTAAATTTTCCCCCTTGCTAGGGGCAGAAGCTGGCTGTGATGGTTTTCAGCTTCTGCTTAATGGATCCAACTTATAGCGGGAGGAAGATAAATTCATTCATGCTACGGCAGTCCCTTAAGACGGTAAAGACCTGGTGGGCAGCCACTTTGTGTGCATCTATTTGGACAGTACTGGCGGTCCTGCTGCTAAGCATCCAGTTACAGAGGGAGAGCGTTTGCCAGGAGAGCAGTAGTAGAAGAAACTACAAAACAAACTCATTCTGGCTATTTGAAGCGATAATTCCTTCCTTAGCTGCCAGGCACTGCTGCTGCCCCTGCACCTGAAACGTGACGGCGAGCATCACACAGGCAGCAGCGCAGGGCTCTTCTCCCAGTGTGTCCCTGGTCGGGCGAGCAGCGGGGCTATGGCGCAGCCATGAAGCCTGTGGTGGTAAGTTCTGTGAAGCCACAAAGCCGGGCAGACACATATTAAAGTTCATGTAAGATCGCAAGAACAACCAAATTTAACCCTCTCTGGTGTTGCTTTAGAGAAAGTAAAGGTAGACACTGACCAGTGTTTTACTCTGCTGTATAAGACAATGCTCTTGAAGTAACTCATCCAAGTTTGGTGACACACTCTGTTTATATTTAGTGCATCCTTTCTTCTCCTAACCCTTCAGACCTGAATAATTAGTCAAAAATTCAAGGTCCTGTAGATTGTTCCACTTAGGTGAAGAAAAAAGGGACAGAGTTAATGAAACTGGTACAAATCCAGTTACAAAAGCAGACTGCTTCCCAGAGTGCAAAAGGAAGGAAACAATCCCAAACGGTTTCCTCCCTCGTAACTTCAAGCGTCTGTCAGCCAGTGCCCACAGACTCCCTCTCCAGGCATAATCACAGGGTCATTGTTCTCCATGATGGGTCAGGCTCCATGTGAATTGTTCAGTAAGTGAGAACCACCAGTCCTCAGAGGACTGGCAGAGACAATAGCATTGCTTTGTTTTCACAAAAAAGGTTGCAAAAAGCACAACTGACAACATCTCGTAACACAAATACGTGGTGTGAGAAATTACTTGACAGGATGTTGAGCCCAGGTACTATGTACACTGGTTCTATATAAAGAAATGACCACTTGGAAAAAGAATTTCAAGTCAAAACTCCAGTTTCGGTGCTGGGTGATAGATTTCACAGGCTGCTACTCAGTTGCATAGCCATTAGCATATTTAAGACTCCGCCTTGGCTGAGTCCCTCTGTCTTTCAGGCCTCCTATACTTTTGAAATGAAGTTACAACGGAGTTCTCAAAGTAACACCTTAAGTTAGCCAATACAGGGAGCTTGCTTGTGCAGTGGTGTCCGGTTGTGTTTGCGTGACAGGAACGTGCGTGTACGTGTCTGTGAACAGTTAAGCCTTTGTGCAGCTGACATTGCTTGTGTGTAGCTGTAACTTATGCCTGACCAAAGTGCCTACTCGGGGACTGTGGCCCAAGTGGAATGACATACAGCCTTGTGCCTGTGAGCGAACTCCTGTCTGCGGGAAGCACCCAGTTATCTACAAGGGCAAAAACTCCCGAGTGTGCCGAGCCTGCTGCCCGTGCATTTCCGCACAAGCCCATGTGCAGAGCGCAAGCAGCGGTGCGCAATGCCAGCAGCGAGGCGCAATCCGTGTTCCCCTGTCGAGTCCCCGCTCCCTGTCCCCGAGAGTCCTGGGAACGCGGCTGGCGGCATCT